>NW_006284336.1:1667559-1725449 GCF_000327345.1 Myotis davidii | reverse complement strand
ACTGATGGACAGATGGTGGCAGAGTTTGGCTTATTAAATACATTTAGTGAAAATGTTCTTCCATCCCTGTAGCTACTGGCTCAGCCAACTGACTTAATGGTCCTGGAATTCATTTTCTTAATGATTTTATTAAGTCTAATCTCCACACCATACAATTTTACCATAGTAAGTGTATAGTTTGATGATTTTTAGTGAATTTATACAGTTGTGCAACCATCACCATAATCTACTCTGAGAACATTTCTATCACCCCAAAATGTTCCCTCCTGTCCATTTCCAGCCAATCACCCCATTCGTTCCAGCCCTGCTCTCTGTCTCTAGGGTGTGATCTTTTCTAGAAATTTCATATCAACATTACTGTACCTTTTGTGGTCTTTGCGGCTGGCTTCTTTCACTCAGCCAAATGGTTATTAAAAGTCTCAGTGGTGAGTCCCTTTTTATTGCTCAGTAGTATTCCGTTGTATGGCTCTTACAGTTTATGTTTGCATTTGAATGGCTTCCAGCATTTGCCCACATGACTAATGCTTCTCTGAACATTCAAATACAAGCCTTTGTGTGAACATATGATTTCACTTCTCTCCCGTAGATCCCAAAGAGCGGGGTTGTTGAGTCCGAGGATTTGTGTATGTTTAACTTTTTAAAGGAAACTGGCAGACTGCTTTTCGAAGTGGTCATGCCATTTTACATTCCCACCAGCAGTGGGGGGAAGTTTCAGGTCTTCCACATCCTGGCAACTCTTGGTATGGTCAGTCTTTTCGATTCGAGCCATCCCCGTGGGCGCGCAGTGTCGGGCATTCTACAGTGGCTGTAAGGCCAGAAAGGCCCCAGGTGAGCAACGTGAGAAACTTGCTTTGCAACTCTCAGCTCACAGTCTAATACTCGAGGATCCATGTAACTTCTCTGAGCCTCAGTTTCCCTATCTGTAAATTGGAAACCACAATAACAACAGGTCCTGAAGAGTCACTGAGTGCGACAACATATGTGAAGGACTGTCCTGAACCTCAAATTCCTTTCTAGAACCAAAAATAATATCGATAAATATGGAAATGTATGCGTTTAAGCAAGCAAAGATGTCCACTCAATTTTCCTTTGTACCTAAAATTCTTGCTTTCTCCCCTCTGAGCAGAGTGCAAGGAAGACTATTTGACATTTTCTTTGCTTTATCTCTTCCATTGTTCTTGCATTGACTCACTACTTTCCATCATTAACCACAACGAGCCAAGTACATAATGGAATGAGCCCTTCTTCAATTGTGAACATTTACTCAAGATTTCTTCCACTTGTAGCTCGGAATCAAGGACTAGATCCAGCCTGCAGTAAGACACTTTAGGACAAAACACAAATTTGAAAGCTTTTGGCTGTGACATTTATGCAGCCTGTGCCCAGGGGACATATTTGAATCTGTAGACCAAAGAAAGAGTTCGTCCCCAAACTCAGGGGAGGCACATGGGCAACTATGGGCCCTACTATTTGAAGAAACACTTGAAGCATCAGTGACTTGGATATGGTCCTACCTCCAGGCACACTGCAGACTATCCCACTCCCCTGGCGAGGCAGTGGCCGGGAACAACGCATTCCTGGTTTACTGCCAATGTCCTCGATCTGAATGTTCTGCCATTTACTTGGGAAAAGAATGTTTAGTTTCAAGTCAGGGCAACAAAACCACTGCCAGGAGCCCGCCAGCTCACGGGAGATGTGCGGGTAGCTTGGTGGCCCTGAACACCTAAGTGGTTTTGTTCCTCTTCGAGTTTCCTGCGGCACATTAACTTTTATTGATAGTTCATAGCTTTAGCAACTGGTCTTGATTTTACTAACCTGAAGGACAGAGGAACAAGAGGCACCCACACAGCTGACGTGCAAGAAAAAAAATAGCACGGAATGTCTTGATGGGTTTCAGTGTTTTTCCCCTTGCTAGAGCTTTCCTTTAATGAGGGAGTCACAGCCATTGCAGGTTAATCATGTCTCAGGCCCTCAAAGGGATGGGGGCTGAATAACCACTTAGAAATCTAACCATGGTTCCCTCCAGCAGACGCTTGGAGGTATAGCAAGGCACTCGTGAAATTGCAAGCTCTGATTTATGTCACTGCTATGGAGACTGGCAAAAGGATTCTTGGGTGTTTTCATAACACAGGTATTAAGCAAATGTTAAACCAGGAGCTGGATGGAAAAATCTATGTAATGGAAGACAGAGAGACCATTTTCTTCATTGCTTTGAGCAACCTAACACTTCTAGCTAGAATATGCACCTTGGAGCAACCTCATTCTCTTTGACTCATGAACACTGTGAACAGTATAATTGTGTTTTCTTTTCTGCATGGAATGCTATCACCATCAGCTTAAAAGAAGACATTATTGTTTATAAAAATAGATATGATTTGTTGAACACCTATTATAGGCCAGGCACAACTCTTTGCAGTTTATACATCTTGCCTCAATTCATCCTCATAGCAATCTTAGGAAGCATAACTTCGTATTGTCATTTTGTAGCAAAGGAAATTGAGGTTCAGAGAGCATCTATAAACTGTCAAAGTCCTCAGACAAGCTGACGAAGGAACAGGATTTGAGTCAAAGTCAAGGAAAAAAAAAAAATGATCGCATCCTAAACCCAACTCTCAAACATACCCTCATCTGCACGTACACACAATCCCTGTCACTTTAAAATGCATGGTGTTTACTTTAACAGATTAAACATTAGTTTTACAAAATGGAGTTTTGTAGAAACACTAATATAGATCTGTTTTTATTCAGCCAAGATTCAGTGATTTTAATGATCACCTACTATGTGTAGGACCCTGTGCTAATAAGCTTGTCCTACTCAGGAAATCTCAGGGTTGTGATTGCAGAACCTCAGTAACCACAGCACAAATCTGTTTTGTAGGCTGCCCAGACTTGTTTTTAAAAACCACATCTCACCAACCGTGCGAAGGTTGCCTTTTCTCCACATCCTCGCTAACACTTGTTGTTTGTTGACTTATTGAGGACAGCAGTGTGAGGTGGTATTTCATTGTGGTTTTAGTTTGCATTTCTCTACTACTGACACTGAGCATCCTTTGAATATGTCTATTGGCCATCACTATGTCCTCTTTGGAGAAGTGTCTATTCAGATCCTTTGCCCATTTTTTAATTGGATTGTTTGAATGTTTGGTGTTGAGTTTTCTAAGTTTTATGTTTCCTTTTAGGAGTTTTATGATTTCGAGTCTAACATTGAAGTCTTTCATCAATTTTGAGTTTATTCTTGTGTATGGTAGATGAAGGTGGTCTAGTTTCATTTTTTGCACATATCTGTCTACTTTTCCCAACACCATTTATTGAATAGACTATCTTTATCCCATTGTATGCTTTTATTCAGCCAAGAAGTTTTTACTTCCTTTGTCAAATATTAAGTGACCACAAAGGCATGGATTTATTTCTGGGCTCTCTATTCTGTTCCATTGATCTGTATCTCTGTTTTTATGCTAGTACCATGCTCTTTTGATTACTATGGTCTTGTAGTACAGTTTGATATCAGGTAGTGTAATTCCTTCAACTTTGTTCTTCTTTCTCAAGATTGCTATAGCTATTCGGGGACTTTTCTAGTTCCATATAAATTTTTGGAATATTTGTTCTAGTTCTTTGAAATACGCCATTGGTATCTTAATAGGAATTGCACTGAGTCTGTAGATGCTTTGGGTATTATAAACATTTTAATGATGTTAATTCTTTTTATCAATGAACACAGTATACACTTCCTCTTATTTGTATCTTCTTCAATTTATTTCTTCAGTGTGTTATAGTTTTCCGACTCAGAGTGGTGAACACACAATATACAGATGATATATATTATACAACTGTATACCTTAAACCTATAAAAATTGTTAACTAACTAGAGGCCCAGTGCATGAAATTCATGCATGGAGGGGGGGAGGGGTCCCTCAGCCTGGCCTGCACACTCTTTATTAACTTTATTGGGATGACATGTATAATATGCTAATTAGTCTGGACAGCCAAACGACCTTCCGGACATCATTCCAGATGTCCTTCCTGATTAAGCCATCATGGCGGGGGCTGAGACAGAGACAGTTAGGGGTAATCAGCAGGCAGGTGAGCAGTTAAGGGCAATCAGGCAAGCAGGCAGGCGAGTGGTTAGGGGCGATGAGGCAGGCAGGCAAGAGGTTTGGGCGATCAGGCAGGCAGGAGAGCAGTTAGGAGCCAGTGATCTTGGAGACATGTAATACTTTCAACAATAAAGATATATTTTTTAAAAAGATTAATATCTTAATTGATAGACTGCGTAAAGCAGACTGCCCTGCACAATGTAGGTGGACCTCATCTAATCTGTTGAAGGAGGAATATACTCTCTGCCTCATTGTCTTTGAGCTGGACACTGGTCTTCTGCCCTTGGACTCAGACATGACCTGGAACGTACAACATTGGCTCACTTGCTTCCCAGGCCTTTGCACTTGGACTAGGACTGTATGACCAGCTGGATCTGGACTTCTTGGCCTCCACAATCATGTGAGCCAATTCTTTATAACAAATCTCTGTATATTATATAGACTAGAGGCCTGATGCATGAAAATCATGCAAGAGTAGGCACTTGGAGCCCCACCTGCCTCGTGGCCCCCTTCCCTCCAGTCTAATTAGCATATTAGCTCTTATTATATAGGATAGATACATCCTATTGGTTTTATTTCTCTGGAGAACCTGACTAATATACTAATACAAAACCAGCAACAACTAAATCATTCTCAAAACATTAGTACCAGAAATAAATTCTAGCTATGCATTGGATGTTACAAACTTGATTAGAAAACATGGAAATGTGAAAACATAGTGCATCTAATTTTCCAGATTTTTTTAAAAGAGGACAAGTATTCAACCAACTTTTGAAAAAAAAAACAAAAACAGATGAGTAATTAAAAAACAACAACCCAGTGATTCAAACAAACAACTATAAAAAATAGTGCTACTTATATTTAGGGGACAATTGGAATTATGATCCTTCACTGGTTACTTAATGATATTAAATAATTTGTGCTATTTTTTAGGTATGATAATGATATTGTAGTTATTTTTTTGAGAGCCCTTATATTGACTCATAATAAAATATCTATGGAATAAAAAATATAATGTCTTCAATTTGCTTCTGTATAATATTGGACATGGGGGACGTGATTGGGGATGGAGATAAAACAATACTGGCCACCTGTGATAGTTGTTAAAACTGAATGATGCAATGATGGGAATGAATTATACTCTCTGTAACCTTCTGTAAATATCTTGCATTAAAAATAAACAAGTAGCCCTAACCGGTTTGGTTCATTGGATGGAGTGTCAGCCTGCAGACTGAAGGGTCCCAGGTTCGATTCCGGTCAAGGGCATGTACCTTGGTTGCAGGCATATCCCCAGTAGGGAGTGTACAGGAGGCAGCTGATCAATGTTTCTCTCTCATTGATGTTTCTAACTCTCTATCCCTCTCCCTTCTTCTCTGTACAAAATCAATAAAATATATATTTTTTAAAAAATAAACAAGTAAATAAACAAGATGGAGCCAAACATAATTGTTAACACAACATAAATTAATTAATTAATAGATATAGATAGATAATTGATATCACCTGGGAGGAAAATCTTCTCTTAATGCTCTCTGATGGGCCACCGTAACTGCCTCATGTTAGCTGGTTTCCAGACATTTCGACTGAATGCCTACATATTTGACAGTGTGGCAGAGACCAAAGGAATACTTATTTGGCAGCACTGACAGGGAGAACATTTCTTTTTAACATGTCTCGTTACCTGAAATTATATTAAAAGTTCTGTTTTGTGTATTGCCGATCTTCCCCGTGATAATGTAAATGTAAGCTCCAAAAGGGTAAGGACTTGGCTTTTTGTTGTGCCTTTACCTCTTGAAGAACAGTATTTTCTTTTTGTTTGTTTGTATCTTTTTTGAATGATGGATAATTTAGTACAGTAAATAAATGAATCAAAGTCCAGCCAATTCATTATGAATTTCATTGACTGCTCACCATATACTAGATCCTATGATAACCATCAAAATAGTAGATCAGAGATGCCCAGTACAGAGATTGTATATGTAAGGGTACAAAGTGTGAGGATTATTTAATTACTTTCACAAAAGTCGAATGCCATTCATTCATCCATCCATCCATTCACAAATATTAACTGAGGACCAACTGTAGTGGAATTGACACACAGTATAAATAGCACAGTTAAATAATAGCATAGTAGAAATAAACACCTGACAAAATCTCTACACTAATGAATTTTACATTTTAAGATATGAGGATAGGGTAAGGAAAAGAACTATATCAGAGACTACAATTCCAGCCAAAAGGTTATCTATTTGTTAATAACACCAATATGTGGCAGGGAATTCATTATCATTTCTCTTTTGAGAATTAACTAAAAAGTTTACTTAAAAGTTTACTAAAAAGTTTACATGACAATGCTATACATCTAAGCCATTAGCCATGTCCCATACGCTGTCAAGATATGTCACCAGATGCATTAAATTCATGATTTCTCATTTAAGCAAGAGGAAACTGCATTTACTGGGAGACCACCTGTTTATAATGCAATGAAAACAGGATATGCAAATACCGTCTTTTAAAAAGCAAGAAGGAAGTTTCCAATATTACATCACATGAACTTGTTTCTATACTGAGTTTCTTCCTTTGAAAATAACTATCAATGTGTATCCTGTGAAAAGAACTATCAATAACTATCAAGTTCTATTTGCTTTGCCAGTTTCTATAGTCTCTGACACAGAAAGCCATGGACACATTTTTGAATGTGATATTACTGTCTCTTCTCCAAACCCAACAGACTCACAGAGAATCATGAGTTTTAGGGACTGGCACAAATAAATGTTGAACCCTAAAACCAAATCTATAGTGACAGAAAGAATTGGAAGTTTTACCAATTGTAACTGCCCCTCTGGAATGGGTGCTAATGATAAAAATTGAGCTTTAACACATTCCATTTCTAATTAACTTTAATACTAAAAAAAAAAAAGCATTCCTTTTCACCACAAGACCCACTCCTTCCTGGTGAATCCCAAGGGATGCCTGCTCTTTTCTGGAAGGCATGGCTCTTCTAACTAATTAGAAATTGCTGGGGGGAGAGGGGAAGAGAAGAAGGCATGGGTGGAAATCAGCAGGGGGTGAAAAATCAAATTTATTCCTGCCTTTCCCACATCCCTTTCTCCTAATCTCAGCCCAAGCTCTCTGTTTGGGAAACAAACACCAAAATCAGTTGAACGGATTCCAAGTCAGTTCATTCCGCTTCTCTGCAAGGCTGGCCTGGTCTGGCAGGAGAATATTATAGGGTCTGGTCTTCCAGGAGCCATTTCATCAGTTATATTTGTGCAACTTAAATCTTTTGCCCTGTTTTCTAATTTCAAAAATTGGGGAAAAAATTCAAACATGGTGGAATTACATAAAGAAAAAAACAAAGTTCTCTCCTCCACCTTCTTATCTCCCATGCTTCCTGTTAAGGAGTTACCACTGTTAATAGTTGATGTTTCATTACAATCTCAGGTCACATTACAAACTATGCAAATACACACAGTCAGATACCTGAGTAACTATCTTTATAAAAAAAAATTTCATAAAATGCACATTGCTCTGCATTTTCCGTTATCCAAATATTATAGCATGGCAGCCATTATATATGTATGTGGTTATAAAAATACACATATATTCTAAAATATGTATATTTAGACCTATCTCTTTAAAATATTTCTTTTTTTGCTATGCAAATTTAAAGCTGTGGACAACACAGGTGGATTAAACATACCATATTAACAGGAATTCAGAATTCATAGGTTAAATAAATATACAAATAAGTAAGTAAATAAGTGCATGTTTGTATATATAATATGTGACATTATATAATGACATATACAGGGTATCCCAAAAAATGCACACACACTTAACAGCTCAATTGATGTTTCTTTCTTTTCAGACTTAACTCAGTGAAATCAATAATTATTCAAAGTGTGTGTGCATTTTTTGGGGACACTGTGTGTGTGTGTGTGTGTGTGTGTACAGTGCTAAAAATATATTGATTCTTCTAATTGGGAGAGCTTGGACATTTATTCAGGTATTTCTATTTTTTTTCTGGTTCAGAGTAAAATTGCTAATCAAAATGTATGGTTAACTTGTATTAAAACTGTCAACTTGCTCTCCAAAATGACCAAAAATAATTTATACTCCTTTTAATAGTGTATGTCCTTGTCCCCGGCTAAGAGAAACTTTTCAGAAAGTCTAGTTATGAGCATGAGTCAAAGTTTTATTGTAGTTTTGCTACAAGGGAAAGGCCTCTAGCAGATCAATTCAGAGATTCATTCTTGGTGGAGACATTTTATAGGGAAATGGAGTGATAAGATAGTCAATGTTAGGCTAGATACAAAGAAAAAAGAACATTTGGTTTAAGGTCCCTAGACTCTTGACTGACAGTCAGCTGGCTAGATGGGTGACTGATTTTTCAGAACAAGTCTTAATCCCATTAAAGTTTATCAGAAAATTGCTTAAGCAATTTATCAGGAATGAGGCTGTGAATTACATCATGCAAAAGATTCTATTCCAGACCAGATTTGGGACAACTTTTCTTTTTTATACCCTCTTATACTCTACACACTTACCAACAGGGAAATCATTTGTCTTCCTAATTTTTGTCAGTCACAGTATAAAATAATATCTCATTGTTTAATTTCCAACTCCATGAGTTAAAAATAAGATTGAGGCTTTTTTCATGTTTATCAATTTTTTTCAATGAATTTACCATTCATTGACTTTGTCCATTTTTTCCTGTTGGGAGGTCCATATTTTTGTTTTATTTTGCAAAAACTCTTTCCATATTTGCTTATTTAAATGTGTGTATACATGAACACATGTGTATATTTTTTATCCTATCCTATCTCATGAGATATTAAATTTGAAAAAAAATCACTGAATTATATGCCAGCTTCTCTTGATATCTGGAAGAGAATTATTACATTTCTACTGCATTATAAAGTCACTGTAATCGTGCTTTTAAAGCCTTTAGTGCCCTTCTGTCTCCTAAAAACTAAGTCCCGGCATGTTGCAAGGCCCTTCATCACATGGTCACTGCCTAAGTCATAACATCCTTGATCACTCCGTTCTGGTCCGTTGTGCCCCAGCAATAGTGTAGAATTTCTAGTGGCCCAAACTGTCTGTTTCATCCCCAACACCGTTCAGTTGCTGATCCCTCTGCCAGAACATCTTCCCTGGATACTCTATGCCCTTAATAAACTCCTATTTGTCTTCTTTCCTCTGGAAGAAACTTACTCTTGCCCCACTGGAGATAAAGTTAGTCACACTCCCTCTTAGGTATCTTGTATATGCACCTATTTTCCATTAATTTATTTGTACCCTAGTCTGTCTTCCATGAAAGACAAGCTCCCTGAGTAAGGAGTGAGTCCTAAATATTCCTGTATCACCCGATCTTAGCATAGGACCTGACTGGCCCAGTAAGTGTCAGATGGATAGACATATTCTTTCTGATATACACAGTGTGAGGGAAGGAGACACAGAAGAGGGGGAGGCATGTAATGTCCATCTTTTGTCCACATTCCACAACAAACAAAAACGTCCTTCTACCTGGAAAATGATAAGGTCTCCACAGACTGGAAATTGGGGAGCAGAAGCTATCTTCCCTGTTCTGTTAGCTCAGTCTCTAGACCTGATGGGCATCAGCTCTCCCTGCACAGGAAGTGTTAACACAAACATCACGGAGGCCTGGGGAAATTTTATTGTCTGCCAGATTTACTAATTGGAATCGATCTTCATTCAACCAGTTTCACCAAAGTTTCTGCGAAGTGAGCATAGCGAAAGATAGGTGCCTTTCAGATCACCTGTGATTAAACTCACTGCATTTGTCTTCAAACAAAAGTGTTTTTTTTCCCTGCCCGCAACATATAATTTTAGTCAGCTAACACTAAATTAGACACCCACTCAGATTTATTATAATAAGAACATTCAGTAAGCTAATTTCAAGATGATGACTCCTATAAATTCTTATAATTTATTATTTAGTACTTTGGTTTTTAATCATTAAGTACGTGAAGACTTTGTAGGTCAAACCTGTATTAATGAAGACAGTAATCTATTTTTCAAACTCTGCTCCTCACCCACCTTTCAAATTGTAAATTAACAGAAATAGATTTAAACACACTTGTAAGAACAAAGGCAATAATTGGGGTGTGGGGGGAGCCATCATCCCCCAATTGCCTAATCTTTCTAGGTAGACTGTCAATCACAGTCTTGATTTATTGGAGACACATTGTTCTGATTCTTTAAATGAAATAATGGAGTCCAAATCTGAGAAGCCATTAGTTCACTAAGAAAATAAAATCTACAACCCACATTTAAAGTTTCATTATAACAAAGCTGTTCAAATATTAGCCAATATAATTTCATTAGGGGTTAATCTTAACCCAATGTAGCAATTTTTACTGCTTTTTTATGAGATGTTAAAGTTTTAGAGATGCACAGACAGGAAGTAAAATATTACCTATATATAAATATTTTAGGAAGCTACCAATGTTATCTAAATGAGGGTTTTCTTAATCTCCCAAATTCATTGCCAAATTAGAACCCATTTCATGATCATTTAAAACTTTCTGTGCTGAAAGACTTAAGGGTTTCATTTTGCTGAACAAAGAGATGTGTTTTGATCAACTGCATGCAAATAATAAAGTTACCAATATTGTAATGTCTTTCCATTTTCCCTAAAATAAAATTACTTTTTATTCTGATGTAATACAAGCTCATCATAAGCAATTTGCAAAATAGAGTAGAAAGAATAACATTTGTAATTTTAATTGAGAAAAAGTATCAGGATATAAAATAAAAATAAGTATCCAGCAAAGTCACTATGTGCCGAGAAAAATCTAGAAGGGAATATAGCAAAATGGTAACAGTGACTATCTTTAGGTGGTGGTTTCAAGAACAATTTTATCTTTCATTTCCTCTGTTCATTTTTAAATATAATATTTGGAAAATTCCTTCAGAAATAAAAGGCCATATGTTGGCATCCATAATACTGAAAGCATTTGAAATTGCATCAGTGCCTGAATCTTCATATGATAAAGAAAATCAGTGTCCATTTTACATGGAGACTTACAGCTGAGAGGTTTGCTATATTACACCAAGGACTGCTTGCAGCATCTCCTGGATCAGTGAAAACCTCCCTGGGATATGGGTATGTGCTTACAAGCTGGGCTTCAAAACAGGAAGCCAGCTACACCCCCTCCACACTGTCAGACTTCATGCTAAATTACTTCAGAAGTATTTTTCCTCTCCTCTTATCCACCCTGGGAAGGGTGAGATATTGCAGGTTTTTAGATAAAATCCTTGATGAGAAGAACATACAAAGTATCCACCTCATAGTTTAAAGGATTCATAAAGAACAGAGACCAGGAAGGGGGTGTTAGCAAATTGGGTTATGGAAAGTTTGCTGAAAGTAGATTTCTGGATTTTGCTTATGATTAATTAAATAAGTACTGATAATTAGAATAATGGAAATAGCACCTAGTATTTACTCTGCGTTTTCCATGGCTTATGTGTAACCCTGAATTAAACACCGTACATTTCTTAAATCCCAACAGTAACTATATGAATTAGTCTCATTTTACAGATGGGGAAACTGAGATAGAAATCACTAATGATCTGTGTGACCTCAGGCAAGTCCATACTTGGCAGAGCTGAGATATAAATTGCACCTTCTGACTCATCTCCAAGACGTATTTTAATCATGAGGGGGAAGAAGCCTGCCACCAATAACTTTTTGAGAAAGTGATTAGATGCAGGGTGGAAAACACATTTATTAACTCATGAAAGTTTCTACCCACAGTGTGTAATTTTTAAACTCATGGAACAGGTAAAAACATTTAGGGACTCCTAATTGTTGATAAGCTCTTAGATTATTTATCCTGTAGGCAGTGCAAATAGGCCCTATATTAATATCTATGAGTAACAATATACCCCCAAATTTAGCAGTTTCAAACAACAAGTATTTATTGTCTCACACAATATTTGTGGGTCAGAAATTTAGGGGCTGTTTAGCTGCACGGTTTTGTTACTAGTGGAGTTAGACCTCAGTTCTTGAGTTTGGCTAAGAAAGAATTCAGAGCCAAGAACTCCAATGCAAGAGGAAGTTAATTTAGAGAAATGAAGTCACAGAGGCAGAAGAAGTGGGCCAGCTGTGCTGCATGGACTCAGGAAATGTTACAGAAGCAACAGAAGGGCCCTTGGAGCTTAGGAGAAAGAATATAAAAATACGCACCTGAGAGAGAAGGGCAGGCTTGCTCCAGAGCAGTGGTCAGCAAACTGCGGCTCGCAAGCCACATGCGGCTCTTTGGCCCCTTGAGTGTGGCTCTTCCACAAAATACCACGTTCGGGTGCGCATGTACAGTGAGACTTCGTGGCCCATGCGCAGAAGTTGTGGCCCCACCCCATAACAAAGAAACAGAATTTACGGAGGATGAGGCCCAGAAATCAGGATTTTAAAAAGATCCCCAGGTGATTCTAATGTGCAGCCAAGGTTGAGAACCACTGCTCTAGAGGGAGAAAGCGCGTGCACACTGGATTCCTTGCCTTAAATGTTTTTGTCTGCTTTCTAACGGTGGGAATTTTAGGGAAGGTCTCAGGGGAGGATCTCAATAGAATATTCATCAGCTTTCCAGTTGTGTCCTTTTGGGGTCATGGTCTCTACTGATTGGTCGGGGCTAGGGTAGGGGGTCATTAGTCATTGCATCTGTTCAGCCATGGCATTACTTGACTGGTTTTGGTGCGTTTCTGGGCCTGGAGCTGAAACACAGTGAGGCCTAGATATTATCTCTAGTTTGACTGAAACTGTCTGTGGTCATCAGACCTGAAGCTTTGTTCCTAAGATTATTTGATGTGGGTCAGAACCTCATCGTGCTGAGGGCTTGGTCCTGCAAGGGCTTTATGGGAGTCTTATAAGGCTAATTTCTGGCCCTTTGTTTCCTCCTCTAAGGGGGTCTACACTACATGACTAAGGACATGCTGGGGGAAGAAAGATCACCTTGGGGTGAGGTCCTCGCCTATAATTGATTTCTCTATTTTTGCCCATTGGTAGGCACCTGGGATTTTCCGCCGTGGTGACATTCGTTACCTGGTCTATCGTTCCTGCTCTGCTCATGCCCATCTAACTGCCTCCTCTATCAGTTTGGCTGGGTTTAGTTTCAGCTGTGGTCATCTGAAGGCTGGGACTGGGTGATCTGCTTTCACTATGACACCCTCACATGACTGGAAAGCTGATTCCGGCTGCTGGCTGGAAGTTTGAGTTTCTCCCCACAGGGACCTCTGATATTTTTAAATTAAACATTATTTATAAAAATACATGAATAAATCGTGCAAGAAAACTTTTGAACATTTCATCTATATCCCCTAAAGTTTATCAGCTGGGCAAAAAATTGGGGGGCATCTCATTGGTAAAATAAAAAATCACTTTATATTTGGGGTCACCTGCCATTTTGAGACTCATTGGTTCAATGGATAGGTATTGAGTACATACATGCGTCCAAGGTCAGTGAACAAAGTAATAAACAAAGGCCCACACATCCTACTAAGGGAGATGGGCAATAAAGAAGTACAAGTGTGCATGTCATTATTGTGAAAGTAACAGGCTTGTTATCTTCTGAGGCAAACAAGCATTTGTGTCATCCAGCCAACTGACCTTTGCTTCAGTAACTTGCCCATCAAATAACTTATAATTTTACTTGGTTCAGTCCCTGTAATTCTTCCTATAAGGAAACACCATTCCTTCTGGTCAAATTAACAAGAACATTTCAAACTGTGAGATAGTTACAGTCCTCTTTAAAAATGATTGTTTTGACACTCGGTTTATCTATCAGTCTCTATGAGTTTGTTTACTGCGAGTCTGCACGTGTGAGAAAGTTCCACTCTTGGTGGGCAGATCTAATTCCTGTGCTAGTGAGCTTGGGGGCGAGGTTCATAGTGTTAATGAACTCCCCAAAGTAAATACTGGCAAGCTTCTAGAAAATCAGCCACCCAGCTTTCACTGTCTACACCTGTCCTCTTCTTTCAAAAGATAACTGACATTTTATACCTTTTGAAAAAATTGCCTCTAGGAACTATAACGAAAACATTATACAGACAAAAACCAGGACACGGAGAGAGGCGTGGCATATATGTGACTGCCATCCTCTGAATTCTCATTCATGACTGATGTTAATAATTGGTCGCAGAAATCTGTGTTGAGCCAATATGGCTTCAGAATCCTACTCAACATCTTACCAAAGTAGGCACTAACAACTGATCAGCATTGGAAGATGGCTGGGGCCCAAAGACCTAAGATATTAATATCTATTTGTCCCAACAATACTGGATTCTTTTTCAAATTGAGCCCTGAGTCCATACCCTTCAGCTTACTAGGCACCAGCTGATAGGAGAGATACAGATAGATCCTGGGGGAGACTTATCATGATCTAAGGCTTCCACAATGAGTGTAGATGGTGAAGGCCTTTGGTCTATATGAGGTCACGGTGGGACTATCAGGAGTCCTAGTAATGGAGGAGAGGGAAATAAAGTGTTTTATATTCCAGAGTTTCAATGTAACAATAGTAAGGAACTATAAACCATGTGCATCCCCAATAGTGTATAAACTATCAAAACCATCATTTGATAGTTTTTTATGTAGCTGATGTTTGACATTAATAGTCTATGTTATAATAGGGGAAAATACTTATGTTATAATGTTAAGTGAAAAACTCGGGATATAGCATCAAGTATAATATAGGATAAATAGTGAGGTGAAAGAACAAATAAATCCATTAATGGGGTGGTGGTACAATTTGAATGAAACTAACCAAAAATTGATAGTGGTTGTCTAAATCAGCGATCACCAACCTTTCGGACCTCACGGACTACCAGTGGTCCGTGGACCACCGGTTGGCGACCGCTGATCTAAATGATGACACTTTGGCTATGTATTATTATTTTATCTCCTCCTTGTTAATAGTATTCTTTTTTTGGTTATTTCCTGTTTGGTGTTATACACAGACATGGAAACTGGTAGTGAAAACTTCTGTAGAATAAAAGTCAAGTTCCCACTCTATTTTCTTTGGGTCCCTTGCTTCTGGTAGGAAAAAATGCAAACTTCCCCCTTTACTCACTGTATCAAGATTAAAAATCTAGTCTAGGGAGAAAAACATGCTTAGGGATTTTGTCATAAAGTTGGCCAAAGAAGACCTTTATCAAAATTTGGCTGTAGTTTTTAAAAGCTTCATCTGATATCATAGTTTTAAAGAATAGGTGACTCAGTGGCACTCGGGTCATGGGCAGTTGCTCCCACTGGCTGCACAGACCGCTGAGTGAAGGGTGGCTTAGCTGGCAGAGCTCAGACATAACGATTATGTCCTCCATGGATGCCAGGTGGGCGCTGGGCTGCTGTGTGGAAGTTCTGACCTCCCTTTGGTGACCAAGCCCATTGCAATGTGGTGGCCACTTGTCCTCAGGGCAGCTGTGCCTTTGTGAGTTATTTCAGTAAAAGGTTCTCAGCGACTTCACCACTAAATGGAAACAGGATCACAATGAGCAGAAACAGAAGTGCACTAATTTTGTTTGCAAGGATTAAAAAACTGCTAAACGGGGGCATCAGGTCATTAAGAAACACTGAACCTCAGAGGAGGAAAGAAATGCACGGGTCTCTTTGTCTAACTCCCATCTATTTTGAGAGGCTCTTCGATGAGATTGAGAACTGGTGGTCTGAGGAGAGCAGACTGATCTAGGCTTCACTTTCTGCTTCAGGGTCGGCCCTAGGCAAATCTGTTAATTAGGCTAAATTTGGGCTGTTAGATACTCTTCTGCTTCCCTGCTCTGCACCCTTTCCCCTCTCTGCACCAGGTCAGGCTTCCAATGCCCTTAGGCAACACCAGATAAAGGACTTTCCAATCCTGGGGGTTCACAGTGCTCTCTACCTACTGTCCCGTTTCTCCTGAGTGCTGTCTCTACCTTAGTGTGAGCCTTACACTTAAACAGGAGTTCTTTTGAAGGCTGATCTAGTCCAAAGGACTGGTTCCAACAGTGAGCAAACACAGTTCACTTAGTTACATTGGTTAAGAAGCTGTTTGGTGCAAATACAACTCGAAGTTTTTCTCAAAAATTGCAACATCAATCACTAATAAGAGCACTGATTGAAAGACCGGTTTTCAGAAGAAATAATGTGCTACTTGTTTTTCATACATTAATTCTGAGCTTTCTATATTCCTTAGCATTTGCTGCCTAACAAAACTACCACAGAACTCGGTGGGTAAAAAATAATAACCACTTCTATAAAAAGTGCATGATTCTGTGCATGGGCTGGGCTCTTTCTCTGGTGTGGACTGTCTTGACTGATCGCTGCGGGGTTCTCTCATGTGTCTGGAGTCAGCTGGTGGCTCAGCTGGTAGCTGGATGACTCTGGAATGGCCTCACTCATGTTCCTGGAGGTTGGCAGGCTCTTCCCTGGGACAACAGGCTCCCTTCCTGTGGCCTCTCACCCTCCAGGCTAAGTCAGGCTTGTTGATGTGGGGTCTCAGGGTTTGAAACAGCCAGAAGGCAAGCACCAACATCTAAATGTTTGTCATGCCTGTGCTTGTATCGTCTTTGCTAAGGTCTCCTTGGCCAATGAAAGTCACTTGGTCACCCCTATGTAAGTAGCAGGGAAGTAGACTCTGCCTCTTAATAGGAGGAAGAACAACACCATGGAGTATGGGTATGGATACAGTGGAGGAAAGAAATATTTCTTTTTAAATAATTATTATTTTTACTATCTACCATATCTTCCCCAAACCCTAAAGTGTGGTTATTATTTGGATCTTCTAGAAGAAAGTGAGACTTAGAATGGTTAAAAAACAACCCCCCAAAAAGTAAGATTAAAACCAGTTGTACAAACTCAGACTACAAATATACATATTTATATCACATATAATTAATTTCATAAATATATACAAATAAATATATGATAAAATTTGCTTAAATATAAATAAATACAAATATAAAGTTAAATACATTAAAATATGGAACACATACACACAGGTATAGAAATAGACATATGTGTGTATGCATGTATCAGTATATACACATTTGTTTCCAAACTCTGTCCACTGGGAAGACCTAGAAGCAATGATACCCCTGTAGCAATAAGCACACCTAGCACCCAGATCTTGGTTGCTAAATACCACTCTCCAATAAAAGGAATAAGGTCTCCCTGGAAAAACAATTAATAACAAGATTGGGGCAGGCAAATACGAGATGAGCCTGCAGCATCTTGCAGTACCAGCACCTAAGGAAGTGCTCTGAAAAGGATGGGGCATGTTGAAAGGGCCCTGGAGCCACCCTGGGAGAGCTCCCAGTGTCCAAAGCCAGGACAATTAAAGCCATGAAATATGTAACATTATCACTGATCTATGACCTACAGAATAATAAAGAAATATTCCTGTGTCCATACTGATATAAATTATTTTAAAATATAAGTGGAGAAGATGGGACAGCCTTCCATAGAGAAGAATTCTGATTAATAAATGTAGAAGTTGTGAGAGAAATAGAAAATCACCATTAGAAGACCGTAGCATTCATTGTAGCAGGCACGATCCATGGATGGATGTTAAAATTAGTGGATAAAAACTGGAGGAGAAATAGTCTCAAAATACCTTTCAGTACATGGGCCAACACTCTAACCACTTAGTAACACCGGCCAGGGCTAAAAAGACCTTTTGATGCTATCTACCCTCTGATGTGATAGACTGAGAAGGGCGCATGGCTTCTGTGTATTCTTGCCAAAAATGTACAACCTCAATCTAATCAGGAGAAAACCTAATACACTCAAACTGAGGATGTTCTATGAAATAACTAACCAGATTATCCAAAAGTGGAAAAGTCATAAAAATAGTAATACAAATAATGAAGACCAAAAAATTGTCACAGATCCACAGATGGGAGGAGACTGGGGAGCTGTGCCAGTAATGGCAGAGTGTGACCCTGGGTTAAATCCTGGAAGAGGAAATGAACATTAGTGGAAACACCAGTGAAATGCAAATAAAATGTTGTTTAATTGAGGTAAGTTAATAATAGCACTGTATCAATGTTAATTTCTTAGTGTGGGAAATGTGTCATGTCAATATTAGGGGATGCTGTACGAATAGAGGGTGTACGGGAACTCTACATATTTCTGTGACTTTTTGGTAAGCTGAAATTTATTTCAAAACAAAATATTAAAAAAAAAACCCAAAACACTTTCCCAAGGTCACAGTTCCTGATGGCTGTTTGAATTCAAACTCTGTTTTGCCTGATTCCAAGGTCTATGATCTTTTCACTGTGCTGGCTTCCCCATCCACACTGCACGCACCGCCTTCTCAGAATTGGTTAAGACTGGACTAGGACACGCCTTCCACAAGAATTATTTAATGGGAAAAACAGGTTGGCACAATTAGGCATAAACCCATTCACTCTACATGGGGAAAATGAGGCACGGGCTCATTAAAATGAACATGAAGAATATCCACTCTCAGCTCCGTGTCCTAACTGCCCAGATCTGCCAGTTTATAATGTCTTTTCTTGATTCCCCACAACTCAGGTAAATTAGTACAGGACTACACATTTCAACCTTCAACCGTTTTGTCACTTAAAATGAGTATCTGGAAGGCCATCCTTCAGGGGGTATTAGTTACCTTGTCCATTACCTACTTAATCATAGCTCCAAGTTATTTTTTGCCTTGTGGAAGCTGATTTTAAATTATAGGCTATAATATACAGCAAAGCCATGCTTAGCAAATTATATGGCATGGGAAAACCCTTGAATTGGGGGAAAATGATACATTTCTTTAAAAATATGTTTCATAAGATATTATATTAAGCCTATAAAACAAAATCCATGAGCACATTTTGTGGCCTTTAGGACATATTTGACAATTGACTCAAATCTCCAGCCCACTCCTAAATAAGGGGTGGAATGGAGAGATTCTATTTGATTCATGTCTGAAGGGTCTGTGAATTTCTACACACAGACCAATACGAGGAAAGGCTAGAAATCTCATTGGTCTTTGCACATGATGCAGTAAATTAATTAGCCAAATAGTCTCAGACTTCATTTTGAGCCAAAATAGCAGACTCATGAGCAATTTTTCTCATTGTTAGGAATGGATTCCTTTCTTTCTCTTTAAAGAAGTCTGCTGAAGTACCCTGGGACTTGATGAAAATGACAGCAAGATAAGAAGACAGTGCATGAGTGCAGGGCTATTAAATAGGAGGCGACAAAGACCCTTCGGAAGGAAGGTTTTCCATTTGTCTGTAGCTTTGCCACCTGCTTCACTGGGCTGTGTCTGCATGGCTGGAAATAGTCATTTAGGCTGGAAAAGAAAGTTAGGCTTCCTGCCTCAATAGGCAAGTCTTTGTTGTCCTGTGAAGGCCCAAGATTCTAAGGGTCGCCACCACTAGCCCTGACCCCTCCTGTATGTCCCTGGTGAACTGGAATGAGGTCGCCGGGCCGGCTCACATGGTGCCATTGTTAGCCGGGGCTCCAGCCAACTGTGGCCAGGGACACCCAGGGCTCAGGAAGGGGGGCGACTCTGGGGTTCCTGGGTGTGTCTTGTAAGGCGGCCAGTTGTCCAGCTGAAAAGTCTGCAAAATCTTGCTTTAAAAGCCGATGTTTTAATTTGAGGATATTAATTGCATGGAAACGATTTGACTCCATGATTTATAACCCTGCCAGAAATCTGCGGTCCTTCCCGCCACGTGTGCGGCTGCCATTTTCCCTTCTGTATACCTATCATTTCCCATTGTTTATCTTCCCTGATTGATGTTCGGGCTCGGGATGCTTTCTATTATGAGATTCATAATTATCACTGGTAATAGAGAAGGCCTCCCTATTATCTTCAGTGAGACGGCCCAAATTATTCATTGTAGCCCACTGGAACCACACCGCAAGAAAATAAGAATTTATTTCCTGTCCCAGGCATATGGTAGATAAGAGGATGTATTTATTTCTCCATGTTTCAAAAGGATTAAGCTTTGAAAAAATAAATATCACTTAGGCTGTCAGTAAGCAGAACTTTATGGTTCTGAGTCTAGAGGGCCTCTCTTGGGCTAAGAATAGCAAATCTAAACCCTGGTTTTTAAAAGAGGGGGAGGTAGGGAGGTGGGGAAACAGTGATAGTTTTTCTTGGCTAAATAAAATGCTATATATTGTAACCATTATATTGGTCTACAAGGCACTCGGCACCACCTTGGACCCCAGCGTTAAATAACGCACAGGCTTATTTATAAAAATGTTACTGAATTCCAACAGTCCTTGACCCCTGGCTATTCTGAGAGCACATTGAATACATCATCTGGGTTTTGCCTAATTACACATAATTAGGAAATGTAATTATGCTTTTCAGTGTTGCTCTGCCATTAGGAACCGAGTGGACAGCTGAAACACAAGGAAGGATTCAGTGCTTCAGAGAAAACAAATTAAAAATGTGAGCCAATCTCTAAAAACAGGGATTGCACCGAAGGTTAGTAAATCAAACTTATAAAAAATATAATAAAATTTGCTCTTGGCTCTGGGTAAATATTTGGTGCAACGGTTATGCTGGTTGCCTTTGTACTGGGAACTTACTTAATGATATATAGAATTTGCATTCACACTGAGCCAGGGAACGGGAATGAATTCTTTTGCTCCATAGTTACTGTGATTTGCTAACTTTCTCACATATTTATACCTTTTTATTTTTACTTCCTCCTTTACACTGGATTCTCTGCTCTAGCTGAGCAAATGAATTCCAATTAGTCCATGGCAAAGAATCACACCATGCCATTTGTGGGTTTGTTGCATGCGAGGGCTGCTAATACCCAAAACTCAGGCAGGTCTCAGCCCCTGAGCCAGGCATTCACATCTTAGTAACATAGAAAGGAGTGAGTGGCTTTGCAAGTCTACAACACAGCCGCCATAATAATAAATGCATCCTAAATTTGGTTGGGCATCTACTGTCAAGCAGGCACTGATCTGAGTGGCTTCAACAACCCAAAAGCTAAGCATTTCACTGATGAGGAAACAGAAAGGTTCAACAACTTAAAGGTACAAGTTCATGAGGGATGTGGAGTTGGTAGCCTTCTACCTTCTGATCTTAGCTTTCGTGTTTATTGAATTTTCCTCTACTGTTATGGTAGCCGACAGTAATAAAGTAACATACTCCATTAAATGCACTATTTATGGAAACATTTCTATGGTGCCCCCCCCCCTCAAAAAAAAAATAAAAAGAGGAATTATTGCCAAAAGCAAAGGCCCGATGTTTGCAGCACTTTTGTTCCTAACAGAAGGCTATGTAAAAACAGCCTGTTACAAAATGCCTCTCCACCTGCCAATCCCATGATAGGGGTGTGTGTGTGTGTGTGCATTTAAAAAACTTAGGTTTCTATTCCATATTCTTCTTTTTTTCTTATAGGGTAAAAACATTCTTTTAAGCCTTTCTTCATCCCTACTTGAATTTTATAGACACCTTTTCCAATAATCTTAGATCCTATTCAACCCATTCTCAGCTTTGTTTTCCTCCTTCTCTTCCTCCTCCTCCTCCTCATCTCCTGCATTACTGAATCTATGTAGAATGAACTCCCCTTGAATTATTGTATGAGACATAATGCTGCTCACTCCAATCTCAGATTAAAATGCACTTCTCCTGGGCACCATGAAGGGGAAATGCTGATTACGACTTGACTTTATGATGTGACACTTATATCCTTTCTCCTCAAGAGAAGAGCTGTGCCTCCCACATGTCTGAAGGCCCTGCCTGGTGGTTAATTAGATCATTGCCACTCAAGTCCAGCAACCCAAGACCCTCATTTTAAAAGAAATATTCTATAACTCCTTATTAAGGTCCTCAAATGAAATTCATAAATAGCATAACCTATCCACAAACATAATTAATGAAAAATTAATATAATGTCCTAACTATAAAATAAAGAAGAAAAATAATTGATAAAATAATATTCATTTTAAAAGTTAACTGCTTGGACAAGGTTACCCCAGAAGCACATAATGAAACAGTCAAATGTTTGCACCTGCTCGCAGGTTTGGATTCAAGAAATATAAATCAAAATTCTGCAGAATTTTATAGATGTGTTCTCTTTATATTTGGAATTTTGAATAAGAGCTAAATATACAGACATAACACTGTATTGGTATATAAGCTCTCTGGAAAGACACACACACATGCAAACACACACGCGCACACTCACACATCTTGATTTATAACACTTGCCAATTTCCAAAGTGTAAATACTTTCACCATGGTCAACCTCAAACTATCAGGATGACATCATGGGATGCAGAATCAGGGAGAAATTGGCAAAATCTGCTCACAGAAGTTGGAAAGAGGCAGCTCCAGTGCACCACATTTAATTGCCATGAGTATTAACAGCTACAAAAGTAAACAAATCACATGTTACGGTGACTCACCTACTATGAAAGGCATGATTTTTCAAGATGACCACCGAATCTTGATAAAGTTTAGGCCCACACAATATTCCCTTGATTTAGAAGGTCCTTGCATTCCCAGGAGATTCAGTACATGTGTTTCTAGGCAAAGCATAGTGAATTCTGGGCTCAGATCATTGCAAAAAGGTTTTTGACTGAATCACATGTATAAGTTACCAGGATGTGGGCAATTCTTTATTACATTGGACTGCATATAGAAGCACATGGTAGATTTATGGACTCCAAGCATTAAATGCCAGAGATCACCAAAAATATCTCCTCAAATCTTCAAAAGTTTCTCTAGTAGACAGTACCAAATCTAGACCTTTGCTACTCCAAGTGTGGCTCTTGGACCAGCAATACTGGCATCATCTGGGAGCTCATTAGTTTGTGAGAAATACCGAATATCAGGGCCCATCAAGACCTACTAAACCATTAAACAAGGCCCTGGGGGCCTGGGTGAGTCATAGGAATGTTATAGATAGGAAAACACTGGGTTAGCTCATAAGCTTCAGGACTGACCAACTGACTGTACAGGAATCCTGCTTAATACCAATATGAGCAATGCAAAATAAACCATGGGCTTTGTAGAAAAACTAAGTAATAAGTCTCACTAGGTGGGTACTGTGCCATGCCATCCTCCTTCTTCATTATAACCATATTGCACAACCACAGGCACTTTTGCATTGAATGTCTGGGTGGCTACTGAATTAATCAAACAAAGCTGTAATGCGTCCTTACTATGTGTTATGCCTTATGCCTTTCGCACCTAATCCACACAACAATCTCTCTTTAAAATAGGAACAGGAGTGGAGAAAAACAAAACCCAGAGATAGGTTTAAGACTTCCCTCAGTGCCATAGTGTTTGGAATTTGGACAGTCAGGAATAGCAGTGGTAATTATTTTATATTAAAAAAGTTATTCTGAGCACACAGTGAAGGTCAGCCAGGAGGCACAGTAAATAATAGGTTCCTTCCATTCCATAATGATGACAATTAACTTTTGCATACAACTGTGTATTCCCAAAGCCTGCTCACGTGTGTCAAGTCATTTGAATTTCTAAAGAGCCAATAACTTATTTACTAAAAAAATGATGAAACTGAGGCTCAGAAAGGTAAGGGGATGAAGGATAAGAAAAATGCAAAAGGTTAAAGACAAAGAGAAAATCTTAAAAGCAGTAAGAGAAAAGCAGTTATTAACCTACAAGGGAGCACCCATAAGACTATCAACTCATTTCTCAACAGAAACTTTGCAGGCCAGAAGGAATTGGCAAGAAATATTCAATGTGATGAAAAGCAAGGACCTAGAACCATGATTATTCTACCCAGCAGAGCTATCATTTTGAATTGAAGGACATAGAAAGAGCTTCCAAGATAAAAAAAAAAAAAAGCTAAAGGAGTTTTCATCACCACCAAACCAGTATTACATGAAATATTAAAGGGTCTTATGAAAGGAGAAGAAGAAATGATAAAATGGCAATAAGCCTATATTTATCAACAAATTGAATAAAAAAACACACAAAGTAAACAAACAAGCAGAACAGAAACAGACTCATAGGTACAGAGAACATCTTGAAGATTGCTGGATGGGAGGGGCAGTATGGAGGACGGGGAAAAGGTAAAGGGATTGTGAAGTAAGAATGGGAAGTTACAGAACAGCCATGGGGATGTAAAGCACAGCACAGGGAACACAGTCAATAACATTCTAATAACTAGGCATGGTGTCAGATGGGCCTGAGATCTATCAGGACGATCACTTAGTAAGTTACATAATGTCTAATCACTGGGGTGTGCACCTGACACTAATATAATATTGTATTTCAATTGTAATTGGAAAAAAAGTGATTTAAAAAAATAAAATGAAAATAAGGGAACTTGCCCAAGTCACTCAGCTACTAAGTGGTGACAGTAGAATAAAATGTAGAGTTTCTGCTCCTACTTGCCTTGAGGCTCAGCTAGTGTCTGGTTTTGGGAGGTCACTCCCAGCAGCCTGGGAGGGAAGGCATTGGGGAAATGAAGTCAGGTGCACCGTGTGGGGGTGGGGTATAGGAGCTGGGTTTTTCAAGATGGCCCTCCCCTTCTTCCTATTACCCATTTTATTGTCCCCAACCAAGCATGCCATTTGGCAGGACCATCAACCAGGGATGTAGATTATACCTCAAATGAGCTTCCCCCCTTACCCAATTTTATCTTATTCTCCCTCCCCTCCCCCATAACTGTGATAACTCAGAGAAAGTAAAACGAGAAAATAAACATGTACTGACAATCTGGGATGTAGTTCAATTAACAGCCATAAGTAATATTTATTGCAAAATCTTAACACCTATTAACAGGAGGGGGTGGGGTGGCAGCTTTGCACATAAAACACGTCCATTTCTATGCACAGCTCCTTGGCGGGGGAGCTCAGGGCTGTCTTTCCATCACAATCAATGCCAACCCAGAACGTTTAAACAGAGACTTCAGACCTCAGAAGATGCAAAGGTGAGATGTTACCAAGCCAGGAGATTGACAGGGTGTAACTACATTTTAAAACCTCTCCATTTTATATGTATGAGGGAAGGAGGGAGGAAGGAGGCTGGCATGGGGGTGGGAGTGGGGAAAGAGAAGAGGGAGGGAGAGAAGGACGGGGGCGTGGGCGGGGGGAGAAAAAGAGGGAAAGACCAAAACAGAAACGGTGGCTCTCTCTGAGTGGAAGTCTCGGGGGTGATGCATATTTTATTCTTGGTGAATTTTTCCCATGTGTTCTGTAATTTTGTAATTAAACTTTTAATTTTGAGATAATTGTAGCTTCACATGCAGTTACATAAAATAATACAGAAGAGATCCCAGACATCCTTTACCCAGTTACCCCCAAAGGTAATATCTCACAAAACTACAGTAATCACCATCAGGAAACTGATGTTGCTACAGTGAAGACACGGGCTGTTTCCATCCCCACCAGGATCCCTGCTGCGGCCTCTTTACAGCCACCCTCACCTCGGACCCAACCCTGCCCTCCTTAATCCCTGGAATCACTGATCTGTTCTTCATTTCTATAACTTAGTCCTTTTAAGAACATTATGTACATAAAATCAGATAGTATGGAGCCTTATGAGATTGTCTTCTTTTCCATTCTCTTATAGTTCTTTTGATACCAAAGAAAATAATTGTGTGTGTGTGTGTGTGTAAAGCTTCAGCATTTTCAGATTCACGTGTATCTTGAATGATCTCTACCATTTTAATGTAGGAGCTGCTGAAGTCTCCTCTTCTCCTGACATGTGCTCCTTGACCCTCTGGGGTGTGAGGAGTGGCTGTCACTGGGTTTTTGTCACCGCAATGTGCCGCTGCGCTGGCCTACCTTTTCAACTGCACCTGGCCTTGCTTCCTGGGAATGGCCGGAGCGCTTCCTCAGCTCCCCAAGTTGCTTTCCTTTGCTTCTCCACCATCCACAGGATGTGAAAGGCCATCTTCCAAAGCACAGCCTGATGGAGTTGGACAAGGAGGCTCCCTAGCCCCATGACCCCAGGCAGACAGAGAGGCAGGTGGCCAAAACAGAGCTTCTGGCTCCTAATTTTGCCAGTTGTTCTCAAAATTAGAGTATGGTGTAGCTAAAAGACCTTTGGAGTCACAGGGAGTGAATTTTCCCACTTTTAGTCTCTGAGGCTCAGTTTTCTCACCTGTATATTGGGACAAGAACACTTGCCTTATAATTGCAGCTATCTCTTTGTGGAGTGATTATGAAAATTTATTAAAATAACACTCATAACACCCAGCCCACATATGTGAATTGCCCACATATCACATGTGGTTATTATTACTGCAAATGAAGCAAAATCCTGAATATAAGTTCACCTTGGGAATCTACTGTGGTTTCTAATCATTCAATCTTTTCCTCTCCTTCTTTCTTCGTATGCAATCCAAAACTACTCACTCCCCTTACAAAATGGTTTCTGGACCAGAACCATGGAGATGCCTTCCTAAGTGGTCTGTATTAAATCTCCAATCTTGTATTGTTGGGGAAAAAATAAAAGTGTCACACTCCTGAGAGGTGTTCAGGTTTTGAGTGATGTCAAAGGCCTTTGAACAAGCCTTATAAATGACTTCCATATTTGTCCATTTTTGACTTAAATTGCTTTTGGTTCAACCGCTGCCGTGAACTGCCTTGATGCAATATCATACGGAGTGACACAAAGCGCAGGGGAAGAAGCAAGTGGCTGGCGTGGATTAGGAAATAAAGGAGTCACTGCCTCATTCACTTCTCCAAGTGTTGGGAGAAATGAAAATGAAACTCGTGCTGAAAGGGTAATCTCCATGAACCGTGATAAGAGCGAGTGACATTTTACACAGCTCGCATCTTTTGGTTCAGCCTCACTTTATAATAAAAGCCATTTACATACAGCCAACCATTTTTAACAACCATGCTTGCTGTGTTATTTTTTTTCCTTCCTCTTCCTCTTCCCCGACTTCTTAAGAAGCAAAGAGCAATTTGCAATTCTGGACCTTCTCTTTAGTGTGACCTGGCCTCTGGTTTCTGTTGTGTGGGATGGAGAAGTGGCTTCTATATTCTGAAGAACAACTTCCCCGGTCCCTTTTCTCTCTTCTTCCACACCTCACCTTCCGTCTCTCATCTCTTTCTGCTAACCTCTGAATTTGGAATAAAATGTTCTTGACAAAGGCCTGGCTCCTTAAGCTAAGAAATTCTATTTCATCTTAATGCTGGGCTTTGGAATCCAAACCACCAGAACTTTGGCTGTATAGAATAATTAAGTAGATATACCTAAATTTATCAGAAATCATGGGTTCCAGTCTCATCTCTGCCACTTGCCACTCCCTGATCTTAGACGAGTGGCTCTGGAGTCCCACACCTCACACCCTATACCTGGCCAACAGCCTAACACCCCCGACCTCAAGGTCTGTTTGGAGCATTACACTAGGCACTGCATTTGTAAGGCCCTAGTGCACTGCAGGAGCTCAGAGACCTCATTTCCTTCCCTTCCCATCTACATCCATGCCTTGTTGTGCATGGCCGGATCAGAGATGTTAGAAAGCACCCAGGCAGGACCCCTTCCTCCTAGAGTCCAGGATGCTGTCATTCAGGTGGGTCTGTGGTGGTGTGTGCTGGTATAAATTAGAAAAATGAGAATTCAGTCCTATGAGGGCCCCCATCCAAATCACAAATTGGCCCCTCTCTCTGACCAGGGCTACTGGCTTTTACAAGGTAAACACTTACCAGGTGTCCTCGCACGGGCCACACATGTACAACCTTACAGGGAGCCCTCACCAGTGCCTTAGTCTCTTGCAAAGGGAGGTTCAATCTAGATGTGAAACAATTATACACCATCCGTTCTTGTTCTCAGATACGTACAGAGCAGGGGCCAGGCGGTATGCATCTCTTCATTTTCATGCGTGCATACAAGGTCACTTTCTCAACAAATCAATAGAACAATCTGAATACACAATTTTCGTGTCACTATGTATTTTGGAGTTGAAATACATTGAAGGGAACAAGAATAACAAGGCCTGAAAGAAGTGTCAGCTTAGGCAGTAACATAATTTTGTTTTCTTGTTGTCCATCTCAAATATATCTGAGGATATAGCTGACATCCCTACCTTCATGAAAAGTCAGAAATGAAAACTAAGTATATTGAATTATTTAAGATTTGAATTTTGCCTCTTTTCTTCCTAAAAGAGGTCCAAGAGGTTCTTCCAATTGTACCCTAGCAATATTTTGGCAATACTTTTTTTTTCACTTTAATTCCTCTCACTAGTCTAGTTTGCCAACTTATTTGTCAGGTCAGACTGGTGAAGGGTGAATTCTGGAACTGCGGTGTGTTCTTAAACAGGTCACTTAACTTCTCTGTTTCTTCCACTATAAAAGGCAGTCATAATAGCTGGTCTAGCCAATAGGTCCTAAGTCAATCTGTGTGTGAAAAATTGTGTGAAGTTTCCTAAGATTGTTTGATTTCACTGTGTATCCAGCATAACCCTGCTATCCCTTTCTTCAATAAGTAACTGCTTCATTAATATGTTCAACACACTTTCTATTTTAAAGGATGTTCCCCTTGTAAAGTCATATTTGTCGCTGGCCCTCTTTTGGAGGATTGGACCATTATCAATATGCAGGCTTGGAACCTCTGTTGGCTTCTAGGGCATCTTGCACATCACTTTTAATCTCATACCTAAAAGAATACAGGCTACATTGGAATAGTAAACAATTTGGCCAGGCAAGGACATTTTCCTGGCACTTGTTTTCTAGATAATGTGAAGATAGTTTTGATCATGAGAGGCAATGTTGGATAGTGGGAAAAAAAAGAAGAAAAAGAATAGCTTTTGGAATGAGAAATGACATAAGTTCCATTTAAATCCATATATTAGCTAAAAATTGCCAAGCTTCACTTTTGGATATTCACTTTCCTTCTCTGTGAAATGGGCACATTAACAGCAACCTCCAGAACTCCTGGAAGGACCAAGTCCTCAAAAGGACTGGGATTCAAGATCCTCAGCTTGTGGTAGGCTCACAGTAGGCTCTCAATAAACATGAATAGCTATCACTATTGCAATTGCTCAGATCAATGTGCTATGCACACATGATTATCACAAACAGTCATTATAATCATGAAAACTAAAGCATCCTGTTTACATATTATATAATTTTTGGTTCTGGATAAACTAGTCTAATAATTTGACATACGCAAAATACCCAGGTTAGCATTCCTCTTTTTTCTGTAGTCTCTCCATAGCATAAATTCTCTCCGCAACATATAAAATTTTTAGTTTATTAAAAAGTTGGTGGAGTCCTGGCTGGGTAGCTCAGTTGGTTAGAGTGTCATCCTGATACACCAAGATTGTGAGTTCAATCCCCAGTCAGGACACATACAAGAATCAACCAATGGATGCATAAATTGGCGTTTCTCTCTTTCTTTTTGTCTCTTTCTCTCTCTCTCTCTCTCTCTTTCTCCCCCTTTCTCTAAAATCAATGAAAATTTTTAAAAAGTTGGTGGATAAAAGTCCTTAAAAAAAGTTGGTGGAATGTTCAAGAATTAAACAAGAATTCTGGAACCCAGACTCCACCTGCAACAAACAAGACTGTACTTCCAAACCCTTGGCAATGGGGATGCTACATTCTGGACCCTTGTCGCCTCTGCCAGCCTTCAGACCTTGTTTACGCACCTCCTGAGGACAATCTTTCCTCATTTACCGTGTTTCTTTGGACGGCAACCTCTACACCTCTCAATAAATTTTGGTTTACCTAGGAGCTGACGGGCACAGAAAGCTAGATTCAATTTGTGCCGATTTATGAGACAAGTGTGCAGTGATCCTGGAAACTTTCCTGTAGCTCACTTTATAAATTAACCCCCTATTTAAATATTCTGCAGACCTTGCACAGGTCGATGGGGACGCGGGCCCAGGTTAGCCTTTTGGGCCTCTTGGTGTTTGCTACCACAACACACAAACCTTTCTCAGCACAGACAACGCTGATGTATGAGATTTATGAGAAGAGGGAAGTGTTAGCATCCTGTTGTTATTCTGGCTGCAGCATTGTTGGCCTTACTGGGTCCCATAATACTAACTTCCAGACTTATCTATCTGAGGCATGTGCAAAAGCCACACTCTCAGATACAGAGTTTTGATTTTGACCAGTGGTGTCATTCATTCATTCACTCACTCACTCACTCATTCAACTGAAATGTTCTGGGTACCTAATATATGCAAGACGCTGCAAAAGCCAAAGGGATACAAAACAGAAAGAGACACAAAACTTGGTGTCAAAGTGCTTATATTCTTCCCATATAGTATGATAGGAAAAGTAGGAAATCTATGAGGTAGCAGACCCTGGCTTGAAGGCTGCCTCTTCCACTTCAAGCTGTGTGATTCTGAGTAACTTACCGGATACTCTTCAGTCTTAGTTTCCTCATCTGTAAAATGGGTATAATCAGACTCAGTTTCACAGAGGATGCATTGAAACAACAATGCTCAGTAAATTACTGGGAAAACTCTACGCATCTTGCAAACTTTCAGGACTCTTACACACATGCAAGTAACACACAGGAGAAAGAAACAAATGTACCATAAAGGAACAAAAGAGAAGTTATGGGAAATCAGAACTAGGAGCAAAGAGCCTCATGGGGTTATAATAATGGACTGTGCTTGCAGCATTTTAGGTGTTGTAACCCAATTTTCTTTCTTCACAGTAAAGAAAGAGGAGGAGGTGGCGGAGGAAGAGGGGGCAGGAGATGGTCAGACTGTTAAATAAAAGAGAAAATCTTGGCTATATTGGAGGAAGAATCAGGGTATAGAAAAGATTCTGAGTTGAGGGTTGGTGTTAAAAGAGGGAGAGTGAGGGAATGCTGATCCTCGTGCCTTTGTTTTTCTTATATCCCAACAATGTTCAGTTAAAGACACTGAGAGGGTGGAGCCTACTGTCTATACTTTCAAAGCACTGATTCTTCAAGACAAGTTTCTTGCTCTCAGGAGGAAAAATAAATGAAATTGTTGAGTTCAAAAGCCACCGTTGCAATGATTATAATGGATGCAATCTGTCTTTGGAGAGCAACTCTAAGGAATATGATTGAGGGGATTCAAGGCTCCCTCTCAGAAATTCTCTCTTCTGTGGCTCCTCTGTTATAAATGGATTCCTTTGGGTTGTCACTCTCCAATCACAACCACTCAAGAACAGGTGATGACTTTGCTGACCCAGAGGGAAGGGATGGATGCATTTTCCTCGACTTCCTGCCTTTGCCAATGGCTGAACCAGTCATGTGTATAAGAGAGCCAAAGAGTAATGAAGTGGGAGATCATGGTGATCTTGAAACATGCTCACAAGTTCTTGAATAACTCTCCCTTTGAAGCGTGGAGCCGGGTTCCCCTCTCCTTGACTACAGTCTTTAGTAGATTGTTTCCCATGAACAGAACAAAGCTGAGGTTACAGAGTCTGATGGTGGTGATGTCCAAGATTGCTCTCTGAAAGGCACTGTAGCTTCCTTCGTGTTCTCTCTCTGAGCTCACCTACTTGTCCAGCTGCCATACTGAGAGGACCCTCAAGCAGCCCCTCTGGAGAAGCCCACAAGCTCAGAAGAACTGAGGCCTCATGCCAAAAGTCATGTGCACACACTATATTGGATGCACAATTTCCAGCCCGCTCAAGCCTTCAAGGACTGCAACCCCCACCAACAGCTTGACTGCAACTTCATGAGAAACCCTGAGCCGGAACCACCCATCTAAAATACTCCCTAATTTCTGACCCATAGAAACTGTAAGATATCAAATGTTTATTGTTTTAAGCCATTAAGTGCTGAGGTAATCTGTTAGGCAGCAATAGATAATTGCTACAAAGACCTAGGAATGAATATGTGAATCCAGGAAAAAAGACATGAGTCACATACAAGTATTAAGAAAGCAAGAAAAGAGAAAGGCCATTCGAGAAACAAAAATTACACATGGACCATTAGGACTCGCTAAGTATGACTTTCCCTTCCTACCAGCTCTTGTATCTTCTAGGAGGATAGAGTGCTACAGATAGGTGCTCATTAAAAGCTTCTGGATGTAACAGTAATAACCACTACTTTTGTTAACATTTATTGAGCATGTATTATGTGCCAGGGTTCATGCTTTGTGCTTTATGAGAATTATCTTATTTGACCATTTCAATGCTCCTACAAATGCAGATAGCATTATGATCACTCTTTGACAGATGAGAAAAAACTCAAGAAGAGAAAGGTTAAGGTGACCTGCCCAAGTTCTTACACCCAATAAGTGTGCAGTCTGCCTCCTACTGGAGAGGTCATCAAAGCTGACACTGTGCAGGTGGGGATGTGCACCTGTGCTCCCAGGTGGGGTACCAGTGGGTACTCCCAAGCCGAGGGATGAACTCAGTGTATCTTCCTAGTGCATCAGTTTTATTCACGGCCAAGCCAATTCAAGTATCATTTTTACATGTTCATAAACACAGATGTTGTGAGTAGATTGCAAACTTCCCCTGGAGCTCTTAAGGTAAATCTTAGAGGCTCACAGAGGACTACTTCAGGTGGGATCTCAGACCCCCAGAAGCACATGTGTTCTCTGTTGAAAGCGCTGGCTAAGACACAGCTTGTAGATAAGGAAATGAAGGCTGGACAGGGGGCATGAGCTCCAAAATCAAAGACCTGGCAATTGCAGAGCTAGGGGTCCTCAGCTTCCAAATCCTGGGTGCTTCCCACCTCCAAACTGTGGCAGCTGCAAGGCCTGGGGGGCTAGAGTGAAGCCCCTGCTTCCCTCATAGGCTTCACTCCCAAAATATCCCACCCTGCCTCTCCCCTATGACAAGGGTTGTGATTATGGCTGCATCATTATACCCTCAAAACGAACACGGTTTCCAGATACTCCTAAATGTATTTGCAATGATTGCAATGACCCTTTTGATAAATAATTGAAGAAGAGGCACCTGACCTGGCGGCTGCAGAGGGTGAGGCTGGGGTTGGAGGAGAAGGAGGCAAGGAAGCTCCGCGAAGGACAGAAATAGTCATTTACAGTGGCAAGGAGGTAAGGAACTCTCTGCCTCCCAGGGGGCCCTGAGCTGCTCAGATGTTCCCTCCAATACAGGCTGATGCTGTCCTGCTCGGCCAAATCGACCTGAACAGCCCAGAAAGCTGCACGGCTGCACCTGTCAGCCCCAATCGGCACTGCGGAAATTTTGTTAGGAAAATAGATGTACTGAGATTCAATTTTTCGATTGTCTGAAGGCTTAATTTAGTGACCTTGGAGAACATCTCCTAGAGGTGAGAGAAGATGCTGGAGATCTGTTGAGGGGGTTGGGGGAGGATGCGGGGGAGTCATGGGCTTTCCTGGTAATGGGTAATTTGTTTACTCTAATTTTCAGGTCTCTCCGGGAAGCCATGAAAATAGTCAGATAAGTGCTACCATTTTCTTGATTTTTTTTAAAAAAAGGTGGAGTTGGGGGGGCGGGCAGGAAGATGAGATAGAGAAAAAAGAGTGCTCAGGCCACGCTATGCTACCTTCCTAAGAGCGAGTACACATTAAGATAATATATAAATATGAAGCTATTTATATTTATAAATTTATAAGATGCCCACAAAATATTAAGTGAATAAAGCAAATTCCAAAACAACAACAAACAAACAAACACAAATCTACTTTTGTTCTGGCCGGTATGGCTCAATTATTTGTAGAGCATTTGATTCCCAGTCTAGGTACCTCTCTCTCTCTGTCTCTCTGTCTCTCTCTCTCCCTTTCCATATCCCCTCCTCTGTTCTTTAAAATCAATAAAACATCTCCTTGAATGAGGATTTAGAAATATAAAATAAAATTTTTTATCTACAAAAATGATGCTATATATATGTATATATATGCACACACATATATGTGTGTACAGATAGGTAACAGAGATAAGTTTATTGTAAATTTTTTAAATATCCACAAAAGGAGAAAAAATAATATAACCCCATATACTTATCATCTAGATACAAAAATTATTGCAATGTTTGCACTCCTCCTTCCCTGTCTTTCTTCTTTTCCCTCTTTCCTTCATCCCTTTTCTCTTCCGCCTCCTTCTTTTGTGGTTACTGCTGTTATAGCTAGTGCTGCTGAAGTATTTCAGAGTAAGCCCTGACCTCATATCATTTCACCGCTGTCCACTTCGCATGCAAGATGGTATTCTGATCTCTGGGTCACTCTAGTGCTAGTTTGGCTCATTTGCAGAACAATCCAAAGAAAGATGCTCCAGGGAGGGCGGGGCCTGGAATTGGGAGTTCAGGTTCTGGCTCCAGTCCTCACTTGCTGGGGGTGCTCTCAACCTCTCTGAGACTCAGTTTCTTTAGACTGGGGCGCACAGTGGCTCATAGACCTGTCAGGGGATTGAATAAGACATGATTCCCAAGCCCTCCCAATCGGGTACAGGCCAAGGAAATAGTCATTTTTAATGTTTGCTACTTGTGCCCTACATTCTGGGATTCTAGAAAATCCTCTACACCATGGGTTGGCAAATTTTTCAGTGAAGAGCTAAACTGTAAATATTTTGGGGGGACTAGTTGATCTCTGTCACAACTATTCAATTTTGCTATTGTAGTGTGAAAGCAGCTGTAGACAAAAGGTAGACATTCAGGCAAGGCTGTGTTCCCATAATAATGTATTTTAAAGTGGGAAGTCAGCATCATGACCCCAGTGCTGCTAGTTAAACATGCAGATTCCTGGAGCCCATCCTGGATCAGCTAAATGTTATAGAATCATTGAGATGAGATCTGAGAAAGGGGCCTCACGTGATCCCAAAGCAAGCTGAAGTTTGACAACCTCAATTCTAGTCTGCCTTAGAACCACTGCATCTCCTCTCCCCAATGACTAGCCTGGCTTTGGTTTCACCATGCTCCAAGCCCCTTTCCACATCTGCCTGAAGCCTTGAGGTTGCTGCCCCTCCAGCCTCTGAGACCAGACCATACCCCATTTCCCAACTCCTTGAGCCCCCCATGAGCAAGGTATCATGCAAGGTGGGGGGAAGAGAGCCAAGGGTTTAAATCCCAGCTTTGCAATTCATAGCTCTGTAGCTCTGGCAGGTCCTTAATCTCTAAGGCTCTTGATTTCCTCACCTGTGAAGGGGAGAGAACCACAGGTACATTGTAGGATTAAAGGAAAGTCGGCATTTAGGATGAGAAAACACTGCTTAAGGGACAGAGGCATGAGTATCTATCTCTCTCAGTTGGTTTTAAATCCAGCTCTGTAAGTCCCAAATGGCTCATTTGTAAAATAGAAATAATAATAGTACCCACCCACTGTATAGGATTGGTGGATTTAAGACAGTGATGATAATATAAGAAAACTGGCACACAATATAGAATTAATGAAAAACATCATGTGGGATTTGGTGATAGCTTATATTATGTTTATCATTATTACATAGTAATGAATGTCTAACAGCACTTGGCACATAGTAGGACCTTAATAAATAAGATGCATTGCTATACATTAAATTATTGTGTATATGTTAAGTATATGTTAATAATGAAAGTTGCCCGGTGCAGTGCTGGGCATATTGTAGACACCCAGTAGATTGCAGATAACAGTTCCAATGACAGGCGATCTTGTCAGCACCCTATTCATGGAAGTTGTTGCCTAAACGTGCATCTCAATCCTCTCCCTCTTCTCTCTCATCTCACCTCCTCCACACACACACGAATGATTTCCTGTTTTGCATCCCAGCTCTGACCTGGACCCTGGATCAACACTCTTTTCTCTGGAGGCTGCTCTTTCATTGTCATCATCTGTGTCACTGTGACAGGGAGCAGGAGCCAAGCCTTGGTGTCCCCAGGCCCCAGGCCCCTGGTGGGGTGTTCAGATTAGATTAGCTGGCAGCCCTCTTTCCTACTGTCACTGGCTGCCTCTTGTACTGTTGGCAGGGGTGTCATTAAGGCCTCATGGCCTGAGGAGCTAATAGAGACACCAGGGCTCCCAGTCGCCAATGCCTGCAGCAATTTGCACCTACTGACACCCAGAAGCTAATTCCCCTTCATGACCTGACAATTTCCACTGCAACTCTGCCCCCCATCATGTCAGCCAGCCCAGTCCCCTCATTCTGATAGATAAATCCGCCCAGAGCCCACTTCTAACAAGGAGGCAGGGGTGTGCCTGGCTCCTGTCCTAAAATAACAACATGGGCCGTGGATGCAGTTGCTAGCTGTCCTCTTAGACCTCACCTTTTCAAGTCCTTCCAGCCCTGGACTCTCCCTGGTGGAAAATGGAGCTAGAGGTATGTTGGGGAAAAATTTAGAGACTAGATGAGGATTTATGAAATTATATACCCGGCTCTGTAGTCACACAGACACCAGCTCCACCACTTCCTCAATGAGTTTATGCTACTGACCTTTACTATGCCATCTGTAAAATGGGCTTGACCACCATGCTTCCCCTTCAGAGGTTGCCCCGCTGTAATTCGTTAAAGCTCTTTGCACCGAGCCTGGGCCATAGCCAGTGCTCAAGTAGTGTCAGTTATCACTGTTTTAGAGGATCAGCCATTTAGATTTTCATTTATTAACACTTTTCATTGATGCTTATGTGCTTTGTGGAGAAATCTGCCGTAGCCCCCACAAAGAGGCAAATTTGTGACCAGAGGAACCTTGGGTCACATCCCCTGACAAAGACATTTACCATGAGCCCTCTGGCTTCCCTTCCCCGTCTATAAAATGGTCAGAAAATCACTTGAACTTGGCTATCTAGTGCTAAGGAGGGAAGGAAGTAACACATCTAAAACACATAGTTCCATGTCTGGCGATAGCAAGTGTGCCATGATTCTACTTAAAGAGAAAAGGTGACTGAGGCAGAGAGAGGAAAAGCAAAATCCAGGAATTCCTTGAAAAGTGCATGTTTTTGTGCAGTTCATATCAGCATGCTCCCAGCCTTCCTTAAAGGCACAGCTTTGCAGAGGTATATGCACACATTTATGTGAACTCCCTGACACTAGGGACTGGCGCTGTTTTACTGAACAATGTCCATCGCACCCTAAGTGATGCCTTCTTCTAGCATTGTCTAAGGAGTGGAATACCTCTAGATGATGCATGTGATTACCTGGCCCAGTGACCCATACCTTTCTGTGGCTCCCGGAGGTGGGGTCACGATGGCGAATGTGCAGGCAATGGTGGCTTCCCCTACCTCTTTCTGCTTTAGGAAGCATTTGCCTCCCAATTTAATGTGGAATGGTGGGATACGGTGGGATGCTTACTTCCTCATTCACACAGGCCCCTGATACAATAATGTGATTATCAAGCCCCTCCCCTACCTCACCCCCACTGCCCAGTGGACCCAGCTGCAGAATGCAAACATCTGCCAGCATCATTAAGGCATTTCTATACAGCGCAGACCAAGGGCTGACCCTGTGACCATTTCCACCATTAGATTTGAATGACCTCAGCAGCAGGGCTGAAAGGCCAGAGTATTAATTCACAGAACCACAAGCTCAATTTAAGATTTAATTTGAGATAACGAAGAGCTACTGAAAGTGTATTCAAACTTGTAAGCAGGCAATAAAAGGCCTTTCCCTGTTTTTCAAGTTGAATATGAATCCAATATTTCTGTAACAGAATTTATTCACAAATTTACAAACAACATGCAAGTCTCCTTTCTCTTTTTTCCAGTTCTTTTGCTTCTCAAGCCCCCTTGTGATGTTCCTTTTAATGACCTTCTCCCCTCCCCCTTCCTTCCTAATTTACAAATGGCTGCCCTTTAGGGATTACTTTTCAGTTTGATTACATCCTTGAAGAGAAAACAGGCTTCCTTAGGCATCTCTCCCAACATTCTGGTTCCCTTGGATTCCCTCTTCAATATGCTAAGTGCTCCACTTGGGGGCTGTCCTACAGAAAGCGTTGGCCCTGCAATGTATTTTATCATCTCCTCTAGGAGGAAGAGTGACAGAAGGAAAGGGTCAAGACAATACACCACCCATTTGGAAAACTGTGCTTCTCGGTTCTGGTAAATGTCTAGACTCTGAAGATTTTATTGCCAAAATATTTAAAATTCTAGCTGGAGATGGAAATTTCAGTTGCTTCAAGTAGATTCCAAGACACCGAAATGCTTATTTTAATATTTAAAATTCTAGCTGGAGATGGAAATGGCCCACCCGCTTTGGACTCAGAACCTGAATCTTAGATGGTATTTACTAAGTAACTATTTTGTGTCTGACACTGTTCTGGTACTTTCTTTGCATTTTCTCAGACTCAGCCCAGCTTTAGAAATAGAGAACCGTGTTTAAATTCTTGCAAGCAACATTTCTACCCATGCCTCTTTTGCTTACATGTGAAATGCCACATACTTCAGTGCTTCCCAAAAACAACTTTAAAAGTCATAAACATTATAAACATATGGGTATAAATATATTGCCAGTGAGTCACCTGAGCTTGACCCCATGACCCTGTTGGAAATGTACAACCTTCCTGGGAACTGCACTGCAAACATGCTGGTCTCTATTAACATTATACAATGTGCAAAGTCTAGGACCACAACATTTCACAATCCTGCAATTCACTTACTTTATTTGTCTTTGGGTTTCCAAAATGAGAAGCCATGGGGAAGGTGGGTGGAGGGAGGATAAGCTGGAGACCTGGGATAGCTGGTTTAGCTGGCCTTCAACCCACCCTCATCTTGGGTTGTAACCTGGGACAAGTCAGTCTACCTGGACCTCAGTGTCCTCACTTTCTGTTATTCTGCTCATCAGGAGAGAGGAGGCTTACCATAGGGAATGGGTGAGTAGATTTTAATCCACAATTCCTGACACAAAGAAGACACAGGCGAGAAAGAAAGGCTTAAAGAAATGATCTACGTGCATGTAAATCACTATAAGTGGGTGGAATAGAGTTCTCCCAAATTCATGCTCACCCAGAACCTCAGAATGTGACTATTTGGGAATTGGGTCTTTGCAGAGGTAGTTAAGGATCAAGATGAGAAGATACTGGATTAGTGCGGGTCCTAAATCTAATGACCTGTGTCATTATAAGAGACTGAAAAGACACACAGGGACACAGATGAAAGCAAGGTAAGAATGGAGTCCAAGATGGGAGTGACGTGTCTACAAGCCACGGAATGCTAAGCATTGACAGTGACCACCAGAAGCGAGAAAAGGAGCATGGGAAGGATTCTCACTCAGGGCTCCCAGAGGGAACCAATCCTGCCAATACCTTGATTTTTAACTTCTGGCCTCCTGAACTGTGAGAGTAAATTTCTGTTGTTTTACATCATCAACTTTATGATAATTTGCTATGGTCCTAGGAAACCCATACAGGTGGAATGGCTTATGCTAAAGTATGAGGCACTTAAGAAAAGGCCTAGGATTTTTATTTTAATTGAAGTTCTCAGCATTTCTTGGGGTGGTGGATGCACTAATCCTGAGCCTGTCCCACTGATCCCCCCAAAATCTTCCTGGATTCTTGGCAGTCAATGATCAACTTTACTAATAAGAAGGGGCTGAGTAGAACTTTTCACCAATTTGGAACTTTTTTTTAAGGGTGGAAAAGTGACTTAGTAACATCAAGCTGTCCCCAAATAATATCCTTGCATCTTATTTTATCCCATCATTATTTCCAGTGCTGAGGGCTTGTGGCCCTCAAGTATGTTGGGGATTACTGAAGACAATGATGTAAAATAAATGGTGGTTAATTGGATCACTTATTACAACAACTTGGCCACTGAGCTTGGCTCGTGTCTCTGAAGAATCAGAGAAAGCTGAGGAGTGAGTTGAAACTGTAGAGGCCAGCCCACTGGGTGGGAATGCAGAAGAGTAGATGCTTGGTACGGGATGAACTTACCAAGTGAAGACTATGGCCAAGTACACTGGTGAGCCCATCACCACTATGACTTTCAGATAATTTTCACAAACCTTCATTCTGGAGCTGAGCACAATGAGGATTAGAGATATTAAGTGACTGCGCCAGAAACATTCAACCAAGGAAGCAGATGCCAGCCTATACTTCCCAACTCTTCTCCACTCACATGCTTAGTTCCTACTATATAGTCCTTCTCTCTGTGCTGATGAATTTCTTAGACTTAAGTAACCTTTGGGATTAAGTAGCATTGCCTCCATTTTAGAGAAGAAATAAAAGCCCCGAATAGTTGAGCTGGCTGCAAAGCTGGTTACATGGCAGAGAAAACACCCAACCCCAGGCCTGCCTTGTTCCAGCGCCATCCTCCCTACTTCAAGGCCTGCATCACCAAGGGCTGCAGAGCGGCTCCTACCAACCCAAAGTCCCAGAGGAGAGCTTTGTGTGCTGTAAGAGGTGATGGTGTGAGAAGGGTGGGGTGGAGGAGAGCATGGGGCAGTGGCTGGGGTATATCCATGCTGGGAAGAAGGTGGTCACTGGTGTGTGGCTGAGACCTCCCTTCCAGGAAGGTGTATGGCCTTCAGATGTCAACCTCTGCAAGAATGCCTCCACTGCAGAGAGTCACATCCTTCCTGGGGCAAGGTCACATCCTTCTGGGGTCAATGGGCCCAGTGACTAGTCAGGAAGAGGTGTCAGGGTCTGGGCATATGAGCCCCAAGGGGGTTGACACTCTGCTGGGCCCTTTAGCTCCAGATCTCTCCAAGGCTGAAATCCTTGCCCAGCTGCATCTCAGCTTGACTTCTCTCTCTGGCCACACCAGCTTCATTCCACAGGTGTGGAACCTAAGAAAAGTTCTGCAGGATAAACATCCTCTCAGAGTTGGCTCCCTGGAAAACCAACATGAGGTTTCTTATTTCTAAAGAAAACTATGATGGCTTGACCTTTCACTGGGGCGATCCGACTGCCTGGAGACTTCTTTCATCCAAGTCAGAGGGGTGGATAGGCGTCGCTCAGAGGAACAGACAGGGCTGGGACCTGAGAGCTTCCTGGGAGTTTAAGGAGGAAGCTGGGAAAGGAAAGAGCTCCTCTAGGTGGGATCTGTGTGTCTACACAGGAAAGACTCATCCCTGACGTCCACAAGTGCAGGACTTAACAGGGTCTAAACGTGAACTTCTTGTTGATATAATTAGTGTTGGCTCCATGTCAGAGGCTTTGTAGCCAACTTGGCAGGGGTTTGTGAGTTTTGATTGGCAAATTTGAAGCAAAGTTCAGCCAAGTTCTTTATCTATTTTGTAGTGTGCCTTGTGCGCATCTAAAAAAGCCACCTTTCCTGATAGATGTTCACTTTTATGGTTGTTGGTAGCTGAAGACATTAGCTCTTTAAGTGGACAAATGCTTCTGGCAGACCAGGCTGCGCTAGGAGGACGAGAAATGCCTTCGGGTTCCTCTGAAAATTAATGTAATAAGATCATTAATCAGAATTCTATCAAGTCTACACACTTGGCCTGGGCTTAAGAGGCAATACTTTGAAATTGCAGTTGGCTAAGCTTCCCTATTCTTTGCGAATCAGAGTGGGAAAGAAAAATGGAACAGAGCTAATGTTTAAGAAAAACTGGCAACAGGAAAAAGGTTTAAGCAACATTTAATTCCTCAGCTCCACTAGGGACTGCAGAGGGTTATGGACGATTTGACCTTTGCATTTCTTAAGTCACTGCAGACTGGGATCAGAAACCGTTGCTCGGACCCCAAGCCAGCTCAGAACCAGTTGGGGCGATGGCTGCGGCCCAAGTTATTTACTTGTTTGCTGCCAGCTAAAATAATGTCCTTGGGGACTTGCAATGGAATCTGGCTATTTCTTACCTTCAGATGTTTGTGACCAGGTGATGAGAAACTCTGGGAGCAGAAATAGATTGCACAGACGAGCCTGCTGGCACTGCGTGGGTTTTGACTTAAAGATTACCCGGAAAGCAGACCAAGAGCTGCAAAATCAGAGCCAATACCAGTTTCTCCGTAGCGACTGCACAATTTTAGACAACACTATACCTTTCCAAATCACATAACGGTGCCCTGAACATTGTACTGGATGTGGTTGTCTTTTAATGTGACATAGCTGCATCTGTATTTACTATTATAACTCAGTACCCAAGAGAGGCATATTTTTAAAGACAAAGGGCCAGGCTTTTGTGGAAACGTTCTCCACCCCCCGCCCCCGCTCCCCCCCCTCACCTTGTATAAAAAGAAAAAAAAAAGAGTGGCTCCTGCTTGTCTGGTAGACTTCAGTAATTGGCAGGATTTTGAGTAAGCTCTTTTAAGAGCCCTTCATTTCTATTTTCACATTAAACACACTTGCAATATCTATTAAAAGCACAAATACTGAAGCACACAGCAAGACTATCAATGAGCTTACATCTGGAGTCCTCGATATATCAGGAGAAAAGAAGTGAGCATTCATATAGTTGTATTTCTTGGGAAGGCAGAGGTGGAAGGAGAAGACTGTGCTCTCTCTCCCTCTCTCGCCTCCTGGACCTAGCCAGTGTCCCACATTTTACATATATTCTATATCTGAGGGCTTATCTAAAGGGGTCAAGTTCAGGATTTGATTAAAACAACAAATACTGGATTCTGCCTTCATTTCAAGGAGTATTTCCATTAAAGCCTGGAGTATTCCACAGGGGAAAGGCAGAACACATACATGGATATTCCTGCCATGTTCTGGCTGGGACCCCGTGGCCTCACATTTCTAGGATGATTGAGCAATATCCCAGGGAGGACACATAAGGTCACCCAGGGGACTTGGGAACATCTGGGAGAGAGCAGGGTCAGTGAGTGGGTTGAGGAGAGAGCCTCCAGGCCCTGAAGGGATCTCCAAAATCATTCTCAAGGTTACATTCAGGCGCCGACAGAGCCAGATGTGAGCACGGCCTTGTAGGCAGCCAAGCAGCAGGATGAGGGTCATTTAAACACGGGCAGCGAGGTCGGCCTGCAGCTGCCCTTGGCCTCAGACTGACAGTTGCACATCTAGCTCCTTAGCTCCTTTCCAGATTTCTTTAAAAGAACAGGAAGAATCCAGAGACGGAAACCCAAGGGAAGGAAACGGAGCCATAACTCAGCAGAAGTCTCCTTTCAGAATCTTCCTCCACCCATAAAACTTATAATTATGTGTTTTGGATGAAGGTTTATGCATTGGACAAGGAGGCTGTCATGGTCTGAGATTTCAAACCGTATCTATTGGTCAGGATCCTGGCACAATACAGATGGCAAACTCTAAGTGGGTAATTTGAGGAGCATTTAATAAAGGCACTGTGTGCAAAGTTCATTGCAGGGTCTAAGGGACCAGTGGGGTTGAGGGCAATATCCTGGAGTAACAAAGGGGCAAGTTCCCTACCCTTGACAGCCGAACAGAGGGAACTTTCCGTAGAGGGAGTCTGTCAACCCACGCCCTGCAGGGAGCAAGCCTGGGGAACTAACAGCCTGACCTTGCTTTATTCTTGATGCCCATCATGGCTAAATCTGACCTGAGGGTGAGAGGGCCAGAGAGCTCATTGAGGTCGGCATCCTGGGACACCGGGCAGGGTAGGAATTGTCTGGAGGGGACAAAGAAAACCAGTGCATACGTCATACTCTAGAGCAGTGGTTCTCAACCTTCTGGCCCTTTAAATACAGTTCCTCATGTTGTGACCCAACCATAAAATTATTTTCGTTGCTACTTCATAACTGTAATGTTGCTACTGTTATGAATTGTAATGTAAATATCTGATATGCAGGATGGTCTTAGGCGACCCCTGTGAAAGGGTCGTTTGACCGCCAAAGGGGTCGTGACCCACAGGTTGAGAACCGCTGCTCTAGAGGGCCTTGGGGCGGGGGGCGGGGGGTTGTCCTCAGGGACCCTACTGCATAGGCAAGTGAGAGGTGGGCAGGGCCATGCTCCCCAACTTCAACCAAGAGATGTTGGCTGCGATGTTTTTATATTGGTGAGCCACATCAGGTGTTATTTGGAGGTAGAACTCTTTTCCCAGGAGGATCTGATTTGGAAATCCCTGGCCAGATGTTTTCTCTGGCATCTCTTAGGTCTGTGGTACGTGATTCCACAGGAAGACCTGGATGTAATCTATAGAGTGCACAGCTCAAAATCGCATTTGTCAGCAAAGAGCGCTGACACTTTGTCCTCTTGTGGCTACAACCTCTTTTGTTTTGTATATATATGGAAAAGCCAACATTTTGAAATATAGGTTGATTTTAAATTTTTTTCAAGAGAGGCCACCTCTTGGTAGTTTTATTTGATGGTGTAACGTAGGTAATCTACGGATTAAAAACAAATAAATAAAATCTTTAAAAAATGCATTTGCTTCGAATTAAAATGGAATAATGCATATTTGTTTCAAGATTTCTAGGAATAAAGGGATATTTCAACAGGAGGATTAAAAGGAGGAAGAGGGACAGGGGAAATCAAACACCAGGAAGATGAAAAACTATTGCCTTAAAGACACACAGGGAGGAGGGAGATTGTTGCTGAAATGCTCTAATAAAAAAGAACTAGAATGGCTTCCCAGGAACCGGGTCCACTAGCCGGCAGGGAAGAGACCAGCAAAGCTGGATTATCTACTGAGATGGCATGCTGTTGGGTACAGAAGGCCCGGCCAATGTGCCAGGGCAGTGTGGTCAAGTACAGGTATTAGAGCTGGAAGAGAAAAGAAAAACTGAATAAAGAAACAACAGGTTCCTCACCAAGGGAGGAGTAACATAACCTGCAGCCTGGGGTGGGGGCCGCCTCGGGAAGGTGAGGGCTGGGGCTCTTTCTTCCCTAATATAGATTAATGACTTGCTCCAGCAGGCAGCTCCACACTTGCCAAATGTGCTGACCGCCTGAAATTAGCAAAGGTGGTGACTAAGGAAGGAAGGGGAAAAAAAAATGAGCCGAGTCCGAATGTGCCTCACTCACCCTGGTCTGACATATGACAAACAAAATTAACAGCGACAAAGAGAAAGCAACAAGTACCAGGGAGTAGAAAACAAACACCAAATAAATATGATTGATCTCAAAGGAGGCCTGTGGTTGTTGGTAAGACTTAGGGATTACAACAGACATACATGCTCACACTGCAGGACCCCCACCCCATCCCTACCCACACAGGCATCAAGCAAAGCCAAGCACCACAGAGTAATATGAGCATAATTATATCTCTTTTAACCAGGGCAAATGTGTTTTCCTGGAAATTAGACTAGATTATCCTGGACTGTGGCAAAACTCAGCTCAAGTATCACACTTCTCTGGTCTCCTTATAAAAATGTTACTAATCTAACGCTTGAAAGTATTAGGGAAGGCGTAGAGACTGGTTCTGGGATTTAAAAGCCTGAGTGTTGTTATTTAAAGGGCTATAACTATCCAGGTTAGGAGGCCAGAAAGAAAACCAATGGAAAACATGAAATGAAGAGTTATTTAGGACCTGAAATATTGTTATGAGGTGGATGGTGCTATGGCAGCAAAATAGCAAACATCAGAAGCAATATTAAAGGTAAATTTGAGCAGCTGACTAATTTTTTCTGAAAAAACTAAGTATCAAGGAATTATGGGGGAAAAGATACACATGCAAATTGCAAGGACAACAACAAAGAAAAACAAGTATCTCACTATTCTTTACAGCATGATGGGAGCAATAGAATTTAGCATAAGTGTAAAAGAAAATAAAAAGGAAAGGGAGGGAGGGAAGGGAAAGAAGAAATGGTAGCGAACGCAGTGAACATACACAATGACAGTTTCTAAATAGCATTTTCGTGACATGAATGTATCAGCGAATATAATTCCCCAAAGTGGAATATCCCACCCAGGCAGCTATGAATCAAGAGAGGATAGAGGATCCTGAGTTAGTGGGCAATTTCAGAATTCTTTAAAAATATATACCTGAAAATATATATATATACCTGCATGTGTACATTTGTGAGCATGAGAGTACACACGGGCATGTTGTCTCAGCATGTCACAGAACACTAATCTTCCCAGACTGTGACAGACTTTTTAATCAGTTGTTCATAAGCCAAGTCTTCACACTAGCACTGCTTGCCTGTCCCTTTCTCTGTTCACCCCTGAAACACAGAACAAGCTACTGACAATCAGGAAAGCCCCTCGATGTATCCTAGGTTCACCAAACAGACTTCTGGCATCAGAGCCTGTGTGCTGCCTGTGATGTATTCTGAGCGTCGGAACGCAGAGCCCAGGCTACATCGCTGTCTCTTCCGGCTTTATGACAAAATGACGGAGCACTTGTCTTTTTACATCTTGTGCTGTCATTCGTCTTTTTCTATGGAGTTTTTCCCCCTCTGGCATAAGATGATTTGTCTCCGAGGAGAAAGTCTTGATATAGTTATTTCTTCAGAGGACAGCAAATCTAGTTTGGATCCCCACCTTCTTCCACACTTGAAATGATGGCCCGCTTCAGTCGGGATTAGCAGGCTTAACAATTAGAAGTTAATGCTGTGTTGAGCAGGTAAGGGTCACGCGGAAGGAACAGCTGGAGGTAACGTTCTCCGGGGCTGCAGAATTTGTCAAGGCAGTCGTGGGGGTAGTGAAAGATGCTTTAATCAGTCGGTGACTGTTAATTCCATTTGCTAATAAATATGCCTCCAGAGTCCCAAGTGGTACGGGAGATGCACACTGCTTAGGGATGTTTTCTATACTAACATTTATGTTTGAGGCCTTGTCATGTGTTGCCATTCTCAAATGTGGAACACAACTGTGGCTGTGATGTGCACACAAACCTATTCGCTAGTATGTAGTCGGGTACACGACTGGGCAGAGCCTGATATTTCTTAGGTGAGCTGCTATTTAACAGACCTAGGTGGAAACTGCGAATTGGCTGGAAATAAAGCTATGTTCTGATAGATATTTCTTGAGTATTTCGGCAGTTTTGCTGCACAGGGCAGAGGACACCCACAGCTTTGAAGGAGAATATCAAAGGACTTTCTAATAAAACTGTGTGAGGTATGGAGAGAGAGAGAGAGAGAGAGAAGAAAGAGAAACATTGCCTTGTTGCTCCACTTGTTTATGCATTCACTGGCTGCTTCCTGTATGTGCCCTGTCTGGAAATCGAACCCGAACCATGGCTCTAATCACGGAGCACCTGGCCAGGGCAGGGCCCATGCTCTTATGCTTCTCTGGTGCTATGAGACTTGCTAGAAAAATAAGATACCAAGGGTCCCCGAGGGAGAACATGCCTTGAGGGGTGAGTGTGGACTGGTCCCCCAGAGGAATGAGTGCAGGCTCCACGGAGCTACCTCATGTGGTGGCCACCCACTGGGAACAGCAACTGAAGAGCTCGCACGGGCTCCCTCGCGAGCACTTGCATGCACAGAGCACGCCATCTTCCCCTTCCCTCTTCCTTTCCCAGCTCCATTTGAAGAAACTGTCATCATACCTGACGGGCAATGAAGCCCCCAGCCAGCTTGCTAGGAGACCTATTTGCTCTCTTCCTAGATGGCACTGGAACTAGGACGAGCCCTTTTCTACTGGATTAAATCTCTGGGGTTATTGAAAAGCTGGTGGGAAGAGGGAAAGAAAAGGAGGCACCACAACAGATAAATAACCAGCCTTCTGCCTATTTGGGGCAATGGGAGGTGAGCAGGGATAGTGGCAGGGGCACCAGAGGAGCTGGCGGGGAGGCATGGGCTTCAGTTATTAACCTGAAAATGAAGAATAGATTTTTTAAAATCTCATTTGTACCTGCTAGGGAAGCAAGTCATATCTAATATGATAAAACCACTTTCATTTAAAAAAAAAATGGTTTCTCTTACCACCACCACCAATACCAAATTCCTTAAAACATTCTGCTCAGACATTCATCTCAAGTAATAGGGCACATGGGCTGAAGCAAATCATGTGGGAGAAGCATTTGTATATTTCTCACCTGGCTTGAGGCTGCCTGTGAGGAGGGAGCAGGCGGAAGGGAAAGGAGGTGCTCTCTCCACGTGTGGACACCATGTATGCTCAGAGCTTTGTGGCGGCTGTAGCTCATTAGCTATAGCTGGTACAAAGCACGCTACCTGTGGGGCCATAAAACTCCCCATAATAATTCATCAGGTCCTGAGAGTTCTCCTAAATACATTTAGATCAAGTGCATGACAGTTTCCCCTAATGGTGGCATTGGCTAATGGCCTAACGGACTTGGTTGGCTCCACCAAGCCACACAATTACATTGTGTCTGTTCAAATGAGTGGCTATCGTGAAGGGAGATGGGTGGACGTGGAGGCGCAGTTTAGGCTGCTGATCAGGCCACACACAAGGGCACTGAGAAAATTAGACCCTTTGAGCCTCAGTTTACCCATATTTGAAGTAGAGATATTAATATTGGCCTTTTAGATGTGGTGTGAGGAACACCTGGAATAAATGCGTGGCTCCGTGGAGGAAATCAGAGGAGAGGGCTAATCTTTCTGCTGGAGCTTATGTTTACATTAATGAGGCGCTGCTGAGGAAAGCTCCGCCTCCCACCTCCATAAATGGACTTCAACCTCCTTCCCCTGGTGGTTCCCACTTCTCTAGTATGACAACACCTTTTATGACATCAGAAATTCAGACACCCACACTTAGTAGCCATTAATTTTGAGTAAATACATAATGGTCAAGTGTTACTATGAATTCAGAAATACTTTTAAAATGAATTTCTGTTTTACACATCACAATAGCATTTTCCCACAACTGAAAACCATTTGCACACACATGCAAGATTTATTACTTAATCCATCTAGAATACCATACTTGCAGCATGTATGGATTTGAAAAAACCTTGTAATAAGTCCTGGGTCCAGTGCAGAGGGCTGACTCATTGCTCTTAAGGAGGACAGGAGGTCCTCACTGGCAGATAACATGATCTGAGGCTGAATTCTGTGGGTGCTACAAAGGGGGGAGGGATGCTGTAGGGAGCTTCAGTCAGTTGGGCCCAGGCCCTAGAAGATTCTGAAAATGGGGAAAAGGGATGTCCACTATGGTAGCCACGTGCAGCTACCGAGCACCTGAGATGTGGCCACTGCAGCTGAAGAAGTGACTTTTAAATTTTTTATGTAAATTTAATTCACTTAAGTTTAAATAACTACATGTAGGAAACAACACAGCTCTCAGTTGGCTCACGCCTGTGTGCAGAGACCCTGGTTATATCATAGTAAGTAGCCTCCTTTCTGGGGGTCAGTTAATGGCTGGGACCCTTCAATCTAAGAAACTATTTTTTTCTAGAAAGCATAAATGCTCCGAGGCGAAACTAAGTTGCTTTATCCCTCAGTACCCTGCTTTTGCCACATTTGAACCAGGTTTTAGCCACTCTTATTTATTAGAAAAAATCTAGAAGCAAAAACATTTAAAGTAAACCCAAGCCCTGGATGTTAAAGCTGTCATTTTTTTCCCATGGCCTCATGATTCAAGGATTAATGGACCTTAAAACAATCATAAAACATCAAGGCCCTTGCTCAAGTGCAGAAGAACAAGAATAGGTTTACTTCTGCTCCAGTCTTCTCGCTTTAAATTCACTGGGTGTCACCAGGCTCTGTAAACACTTGTAAGTATTTTGACTTTGTGGTATAAGATCTTGTTAATCTGTTTCCTCCCTGACCTTCCTTGCCTAGCAGCATGTTGTGATTCGTGGAAAATTCATGAAAAACAGCAAGGATGTACTCAGTGACATAGATTAGGACACAATAAACCTAAATAATGGCAATAAAGTGCAGATTCCGATTCAGTAAACCAACTCACTGAAGATTTATGGAGTGTCAGGCTGCACCAGGCACTCGGTGGACACTTGCACATATAACATATTTTATTTGCACAGTCCTCAGTATAAACACAAGGGGTCAGCATCGGTGTCCCCCATTTTATAGATACGTACACTGAGGGACATTCAAGCAGTTAGTAATAGGCAGAGGTCGGATGAACAAACCAGGTTTCCTGACTCCCAGATAATGCTTCCCTCCCCACCCCCCAACTAATACAGTACTTCAGAATATTAACCTTTTGCTTATGATCTGTGGCAGACTGTATTTTTCAAAAGTGGCCATGGTGATATTTCTAGTCTCACATTCCCTTGCAGAATCCTCCTATAGCCCCATCAAGAGAGAGAGTCTAGCCTGGCCAGCATGGCTCAGTGGTTGAGTGTTGACCTATGAGCATCGATCTATGAACCAGGAGGTCAAGGTTGTGGATATGATTCCCAGTGTAGGGTGTGCAGAAGGCAGCTGATCTATGATTCTCTCATTATTGATGTTTCTATCTCTTTTTCCATCTCCCTTCCTCTCTGAAAAAAATAAAAATATATTAAAAATATGTATTTTTAAAAAAAGAGGAGAGTCTACTACCTCTCCCTGTAAACCTGGACGGGCCTCCATGGCTGCCTGGACAAAGAGAATGCAGAAAACCCAATGCCCCGTGACTTCCGTGGCTAGGCCATAATAGGCAATAAGAGCCCGCTTGGCTCTCTCTCTCCACACTCACTCTTGGAACCCTGCCGCCATATTTTAGGAAGACCAAGAAACATGGAAACTGGACAAAGAGAATGCAGAAAACCCAATGCCCCATGACTTCCGTGGCTAGGCCATAATAGGCAATACAGGGCCCGCTTGGCTCTCTCTCCACACACTCACTCTTGGTACCCTGCTGCCATATTGTAAGGAAGACCAAGAAACATGGAAACAACATGTAGGTGTTCCAGCCAAGGCTCACGAGTGAACAACATTCTGATTATCCCAGAGCTCAGCTGATGCTGACTGGAGCAGAGACAAACTGTTCCTGTCAAGACCCACTAAAACCACAGGTTCAAGAACAACACACATGTTGTCATTTGAACTTCAAATGGCTTTGAACTAATTTACTTGTTTGGCTCTGAAAGACTACTTGGCTTAAGTGGATCTTCCAATTCTGTCTCCTGGGTACAAGGTGGCACTGGGTTTATTCCACAATGTTTAGAAGATGGGGAAAATGTTGATGGAATGCTAGATAGGGAATCAATGGCTTTGAACTAATTTACTTGTTTGGCTCTGAAAGACTACTTGGCTTAAGTGGATCTTCCAATTCTGTCTCCTGGGTACAAGGTGGCACTGGGTTTATTCCATAATGTTTAGAAGATGGGGAAAATGTTGTTGGAATGCTAGATAGGGAACCCAACAAGGCAGAAGAACATCTTACTCATGTCTGTATTCACAGATCCTGGCATTGTCCCTGGCAGTTTTTAGAGGAATTGAAAGAAAAACTAGATAACCTCATAGAGGTACAGCCATACAAACAATTAAAGAAGGTTGGGAGTGACTTCTGACACTCACACATTCACCAAAATGAGAGGTTATGGCTTAGCAATAATAACCTAGAATGAGACGTGGAGCTCACCATTTTCAATACATCCTCAAGGTGGCTCTTGTCTGTGTCGCCTGTGCTTGACAGCCCAGAGGTGCTGGTGAACTAATTAGATCCCTCGCAAATACATTTTTCCTTTCTGGGTTAAGACTGCTTTGCCTAGCTTAAAAAGTTTACAGTCTACTTCTTTAATTTTGATATTTTGATAGTAATACTTAACTTCAAATATATGACCATATACACAGACATTTTTATTTTTAAGATGTATTGCAAATATCAGGGGAAAGAGACATTTTTGCATGAGCTTCCCAAATACAGATGGAAACCATCCAAAAATATTGGGAGTGATATTTCAATCTTTCAGGAGCTGTTACTTATGAAGAAATTTATATTAATTGGGTTACTTTAAAAACCTGTAACACTGACAGGTTACATCCTTAGAATTACAAAATGTCTAAGGTATAAACAGGATTTTCCCCCCTTTTTTTAATTTATGGCTGTGAATCTTCTGTGCACACCTGTACTATCAAGGTAACTTTTGCTATAAACAGCATTTAAAAATTATCACATAAAAGACTATCAAGCACTAAATTAGAAAAAACACAGAAATTCAAAAGTGATAGTTAAATTTATGAAGCAATTCTGCTACACTCAAAGGCTCATTGCTTGACACGTAAAAAATTTGGAGCTGCGTGTAATGCCTAGGTAACAATTTCTCTCCAGTGGGGGAACCACAAGCTACACCAGACACCAAATGCGAGCCACATGCAGAACATATGTGCTTCCGATGTGCGCTTGTTTGCATGACTAATGGTGATAATATTAAAAGTCTTTTCTCATCATTTCAATTCCTTTTTTTTTTTTTTGGCTGAGTGCCTTTTTTTTTTTTTGTGCTACCTCCAAGAGCTGTTAATTTTGCTCACTGCTGAGCAAAAGTCAAAGTCAGAGTCTAAACAGCTTGTAATGAGTTTTCAATGGCCCATCTCAATGAAATTGAGGGCAAAGACCAGCCGGCTCAGGCAATGTCAGCCCTGAGAATTTATTAGCGAGGGCGAGTTGTCGGGGGAAGGAGCAGAGGAGTGACTGAGGTTCCTGGGCTCTTCAAGAGGCGCCCCAGCTCTTATTAAAAAGTGGTGACACCAGGGCACACGCCATCAGACCTATCTGCCATTAACCGCCACTGTGGCAGGGTCAGCCTGGTTGCGGAGTGAAGGAGAAAGAAGTCCCTGGTAAGAAAGAACAGTTTCCACCTCACATGATCCTATCACTCCTTTCTACCCTTGGGCACGCCAAGGATCTGAAAAGAAGAAGTACTCTTTTGTTCCTTGAGGTCCTCCAAATTCCACACCTGCCCACCTGCACACACCTGGCTCAACCTGCTGATGGTGATTTAGGCAAAATGGGGCAATAATCAATTTTTGAGCTCCAACCTTTATTTGTTCAATTCTGTTTAAATTTCTCCGTCACACCCATTTCCTACAGATCCCTTGTGATTTTACTTTCAAGAATACCCTTTAAAACCACACAACACTCTTCTGCATAAATGCAGAATCTCCATATAAGACAGGATTCTGCATGAACCTGACAAATTCTACACTTGGGAGTAGAGATCAATTTGACAACAGTTTCTTTGGCCAAAAGAAATGCACGGCAAACCACTAAAATAACTGGACTTGAGCAAGGTGGTGGTGTGAAGGGGAAAGAAACTTTTGCACAGCCACATGTTTTTATTTTAGGAGGAATCTGTGTGGTTTGTGCTAAGTGTCCACATGTCCTGTGAGTGGAATAAATTAAGACTGTTGGATCCTCTAAGATAAGTTTTTATACAATTGATATTAAATTACAATCGACTCTAATATATTTTTTATGAAGAACCTACTAACTGTCAGCCACAGGGCCAAGCACCAGGAATTTCATGGCAGGCCTCATAATGACATTCAACACATCTTTTTTGCCACTCATTCATTTCTTCAATCATTAGTTCACTGATTCAGTCACTGGCTACATTCACAAAGATTTCTTAAGTACATGCTAAGAATGTTACGAACTAGGTTCAAGGGGAAATGTCTAATCTCCACCATTAATTTAGACTCTAGTAGCACAGAAAATTCCAGATTAATATAGTGGATTCTAAAGCCTTCCACAAACCACTAACTTCCTATTTGTTTAAATAAACTTGTTTTTCCAGCATTCACCTTGTTCAAGTTATTCATTCAGTTCCATTGATAGTCATGCCCCTTTCTATGTACCACAGCATTGCTGGGAAAATTAAATGTGCATTAAATGGCTCACACAGGGTCTGTATTAAGAATGTGCTATATGCATTCAATAAACAGCCAAAAAACAACAACAAAATACAAATCAAAACCACCAAATGTTGCTCTTTGTGTTTAATATATATCTGTATATTTAAAGAGTGTGTCTGATCTAAGAGTGAGAATTACACACACATCCTCATTTTCACATGACAATAATGCTAATAACAGTAATAGTAAGAAGAGGCCTCCATAGCAGAAGCCATTACTCTGCCCAACTCTGCGATAGGCCATTTACACCCATTATCTCATTAAATTCTCATTTAACCTGCAAGTCAGGTACTATTTTTATCCCCTTTTGCTGATAAAAGGGTGACAGAGGTTAAGTGATTTACCCCAAATCACAAAACCAGTATGCATTTCAGATCAGGGAAATCTGACTTCAAAAACCTATAAAATAGCAAAACCCTGTTTAGATTGTAAATCCTACACAACTTTAATCTTTTAAGGGAAAATGGAAAGTCCCTTTGTCTGAAAGTGAAATGTAATTAATTCACACACTACGGAGAGGGACAATAAAGTTGTGTGTATGTGCTTGAAATAGGTCTGTCTCCAAAACTCACCACCAGCTTTAAAACTCTGCTGGTAACTTTGTTCAGAACAAAGTACAGGCGAGGCATTGTTAGTGGGGATGAGAGTTCAAGAATTCCCCTGAAAAGGTCCAGATTCCTTATGAATTTATCAACTACATTCAAATACTAGGGGCACAAATATCCTCACAGGAAGTTAAAATGCTAAGCATTTCTAAAAAAATAAGAATTACTTTTATAACTGTCCAGACAACTGTAGCATGGAAGAAATAAACTATTACTTGGGGTGATATTTATGCATAAGATTTTTGTATTTTATAAAAGTTCCCTAAGAGATCCTGGTGCTTAATATTTTCTATTGTTCTAAACCAGTGATTTTCCGCCTTTTTCATCTCACAGCACACACAAACTAATTACTAAAATTCTGCGGCACACCAAAAAACATATTTTGGCTGATCTGACAAAATATAAATAGGTATGATTTTGATTCATTCACACCAGACGGCTGTTGTTGTGTTGGCTGTTGTCATTTCTTTACTTGACAATCTAAGGGAAAAGAGGTCAGTGCCCCTGACTAAATAGTCAGGTATTGCATGTTTTAAAAATTCTTGTGGCACATTTGACAGTCACTGCCCTCAACTACCAGACTATTCTTGACTAAGAAAATCAATCAAGTGAGTGCAAGGGAGAAAATGTTATCTCTAGAGAAGTTTGTGCTATAGTTGTAACAACCCTGATACAGACTAGAGGCACCAATGTAAGTCAACTAAACATTTGGATTTTTGAACAATTCTCTCATTCTGAAAAGTGACCCGGAAGTAAGCAAGCTCCCACACACACACCCCTTAAATGTCTGCAGTTGAATCTCTGCTGTGGCTAGCTCCCCATTAGCCACAGTAGATGTTGCAAAGTATTTATTTAGCAAAGGAAGCAAATGACAAATCCTATCATTCAGGACAAGGCAATGCATATCAGAGGGTAGTTCTGACCGCACAAGCTTATCCCCACTCCCCAGCTTTCCAAATTCTTAGAAGAATGAAGCTTAGAGACACCTCTTTGGGGTGATTTTCACACCCCAGTCTCTAGAAGCTCCTACACAATCATAACTTGCAGACATCACATCACTCCATCTGGTCACCGTTTCCAAGCAAAAACTCCAAGCAACAAATTTGTCTTCGTGCTGTGCCATTATGGACAACCCAGCCCTTTCCTGGCATTCCTCTGAAATACCTTGGCTGAAAAGCCTGACTTTTTTTTTTTTTTTTGCTACGGAACAGTGAACATTTACACAATCATTAAAATCGCATCTACCACCATATTTTTTCTCCTTCTCAGTTTTAATACATTTTTATAATTGCATTGAAGATATTCTAACCCTGTTTTTAGTGCAAAGATAAAATTTATGAACCGTGACAAATGTATCATCTTTGAGCCAACCCGAAAGATAACAATGTGTGTGGCGAAACCCAAGTGTTAGTTCCCTTCTGCCCATTTTAATGGGGCGGGAGAGAAAAAGAGTTAATCAGAACCCCAGTCCTGGATTCCAGAGATGAGGGGGTGTCCCTCCTTATGCCCAACAGCCAGGACACATTTCAAGAAAAAGTTCTCGTTCACACAGGAATTTTTCTAAAGTTACGTACATAATTGGAGCTGCAACAAATATGTATTTTCATTTTTTATGTAGGGTGTAACTGTGGCAGCTTCTGTCAACATAACCAAAGGTATCTAATTAGATTTGCTCTCTCAATGACTCATCCACTTTCTCCTTTATCTTTTCCCATATGTCCTTTAGAATGTCTTTTGGGGTGACATAAAGCAAAGGGGTGGGATGGGGTAGCAGAAAGGACAGCTAATAAGTACCAGAAAAAGGAGGGTTCAGAATTCAGTTGGGCCACAGGGAGCTGGGTGACCTTGAACGAACTTCACCTCTCTGGGCTTTGCTTTCCTTGTGCACATAAGGGAGGATTTTGATAGGATTCCTGAGTTCTAACATGAGATGTCACAAAGAGATTTTTAAAAATAAAACACCTCCAGCTTTCAGACGATATCACTGGTGAGAAAAAATCACGTTTAAAAGAAAATCTTAAATGTTAATGAGTTCTTAAAAACTTAGTAGTCACATTTGCTTGAATGTGTGTTTACAAACCCAGATGGACACCCCGAAATTAAAAAAAGATATATTTTTGTAAGCATCTCCCGTGGGGGTTTCATTCCTCCTTGCAGAGTGTACCCTGGCCATGAACTCTCCGCTGAGAAAGAACACGAGAGAGACGACGAAAACTTTTCTGCACCTCCTCCCTTTTTCTTTAGAAACATCAAGTTTTTAAATATTTCCTAACTCTACATAATAGCCTTGACTAACACACAAATGCTAGGGACCATAATGAAGTGGACGTAATCTACACAATTTAAAAGCACTTATGGTGACAAAATGGATGGAGGAGGTATGGGCGGCACAAGCGCGCATAAATGAAATGCATCCCGCCGGAAAAGCATTTTGCTCACATTGTCATTTACGGCTCCTGAATTAATAGACCAAGAAAGACACCACCGGCCCCAACAAAATGCCGTAAAACCACGGGCAGCGAGTGGTGTCTCAAACTTTAATTCCCCTGGGGAGAAAAGGACACTGCCTAATCTGTATTCAGTCCTGACATTGGCCACATCTGATATGGAACATTAGCTTCTAAGTCTCTCAATAGACTCGTGTCCTTCAGTTTATATTACTTTATGTTAATAGTAGAAAAATTACACACAACATCATTTATCATTGTTATACTCTGCTATACATCCCGTAGCTTACTTTAATATATTTATTTACCCCTGAGACGGTGAGAAATTAAAAATATATATGTATCAAGAAAAACCTAAAACAAAAAAATCACTGTAAATCTCTTTAAAAAACAAACAAACAAACAAACAAACTCTCTCTTGGAGGGGAAATATATTATATATCACTAAAGCTTGTGAATGATAACGTGCTTTCAGCCTAAGGACACAAGTCTGGGCTGCACAACAATTCCCGGGGCATCAGTACATAACAAAAAAAGCCATATTAATGATAGTGTATCTTTTGTTCCCTCATCTGACCAGTTTTTTTGTGTTTTGTGTTTTTTTTTTCATTTGTCGATTATATCCTTGGGTCTTTCTTGTTATGTTATTAGCTTTTTTGACATCTGACCTCTTGCTAGGGAAATATGATTTTTCCCCCTTTGAAAAGCACTGTCAGTCTGAACCTCCCTGGCTTTCACTCTTTCTGACCCAGAAGCCACAAGCACACACCGGAATCTCAGTTTGGATTAAAAACAGCAACAATGTCCTTGCGTTTAATGCCTTAACTTCTGGGAGAAGGAGAGAGAAAAAGAGAGAGAGAGAGAGAGAGAGAGAGAGAGAGAGAGAGAGAGAGAGATAAGAGACACCTCGATTGGTTGCCTCCTGCACGTGTCCTGATCGGAGCCTGGGATCAAAATGTGTGTAAGAAACTGTACTTTGAATTCTTTTTTAGAATCGGGAAGACCCAGCAGTGTCCTGAAGCCCAGGTTTGATGTAGAGGATCTTATAAGCACTCAATCCATTGAGACCAAGGTTGATGAACACTCTGGTGCAGACTGTGGGTCACCCTCAGCATTCAAGGGATTTTTTGACACCCTATTTGGTCACAAAACAGCCGCGCAGAGGTAATGGTAAAGAGCCAGCTTTCTGGGGTCAGAATGCTGGGCCCAAGACTTCTACTTGAAATTCTTATTTAAAATATTTGTGTCTCAGTTTTCTTTCTTTCTTTAAACTGAGTTTACTGGGGTGACACTGGTTCACAAAACCATACAGATTTCAACTGTAAAACTCAACAAAACATCATCAGCACACTGCATTGTATGCCCATCTCCCAAAGCAAAGTCTCTTTCCGTCCCCATTTACCCGCCCCCACTTTGGCCACTTCCACCTTCCCCCTCCCCCCT
>NW_006284336.1:1646675-1667469 GCF_000327345.1 Myotis davidii | reverse complement strand
TGAATAATTATAAAGGCAGGGTTTATAAAAAAAAATACATTTCATTTTCAAAATTGAGCTATCAGCTGCTAGAGTCTATATATATTTGGGGGGGGGCACCATACATATATCTATATATATAAAAGCCTAAGCAACCATTACAACCAAACGCCCAAAACAACCGGTTGACATGCACTGACCACCAGAGTGCATACTTTTTAAAACGTTTCTACGAGGATGATGACATCAACTGATCAACCACAGATATCTGTGGTATACCAGGCACAGAGAGGATACACACAAAGAAAGTCATTTCTTTGTCACCAACCCAGCCTAGGCCAGACAGGTTCCAGCAGCCACAGCTGACAGTTCTGTGTCCTGTTACTATACCTTCTGCTATGTAGGTCCTACCTGGGGTCCCTACCTGAAGACAGGGTTCTGACCTTCCCTGGCCAGAGCACCAGCACATTAGTGCTAATACTAACAGTAAAAATAATGATAATGACAACAGGAGCCATAATGACAGCAGCATTTATAAGTTACTGAGGGCTCACTTCAGTGAGCTGACTACATGAATACCTTACCTCACTAAATCTCACAACAACCCTAAAAGGCAAATATTAGTTACCCATTTTTTTCAAATGGGAAATTGATATTCAAAAACTTGCTAAGTATTTTGCCTACAGGGACACAGACAGGGAGATTGGAATACAGGTCATTGTAACACAAAAGCTTGGGCTTGTAAGAATGTCACCATATGGGATGAGGGCTTTTTAAGAAAAAGCCCTTTTTAAGCCCTGTCTGCCTTAGACCCTCTTCCACAGAAAACATTTCACTGTTCCTGACCTGGACTGTTCTTAGGAACTACAGTCAGTACTCCATATTGGTGGGTTGCACATTCATGAAGTCAGCCAACCAAGGAACAAAAATATTCAGGAAAAAAAATTCTACAGAGTTCTGAAAACCAGAACTTGAACTGAGCCCTATGCTGAATCCAAGCAAATGAAGTTTATATGTAAATATAGGTTATATGCAAATACTATGACATTTTATATAAGGGACTCATGTGTCCATGGATTTTAGTATCTGTGGGGGACCCTGTAATCAATCCCCCACAAATATGAGGGACATCTGAATTCTAGGAAATGTTTACCCCACTGAAACAATGAACTCCATTTGTAAAATTTCTGAAGGAAATCGTAAGTCATTTCCATAACGGCTGAATAGTCTGAAAAAAATATAATTTTGCTGTGCAGTATGTGAACGCACGGCATAATCTATATATATAAAAGCCTAAGCGACCATTACGACTGCTTGACTGGTCACTATGACACACACTGACCACCAGGGGGCAGATGCTCAACATAAGAGCTGCCCCCTGTTAGTCAGTGTACTCCCACAGCCAACCTCCCATGGCCAGCCAACATCCCATGGCTGGCCAACCTCCCACGCTCCCTCCCCCTGGCCAGCTGGCCTCCAATTGAGCCCCGATTGCCAGCCAGGCTGAGGGACCCCACCCATGCATGAGTTCATGCACTGGGCCTCTACTATATAAGTAATAAAGGTTACCTCTCATCTACTACAGTTGGGTTTATACTAATAACCAGAATCATTTAATCATTATGGGCTAATGACCTGCAAAATTTCATTTTTAAAATGAAGTCATATCTGGTATTCTGGAAGGCAAAATTGAATAAAAAATGAGAGAAGTCAATATTCAATTTGTATTCCTGACCCAAGAGCAGTTCAACAGTCTGTGTGGTAGCTTGACCAACTTTGAGTAATAAAAGGAAGCATACATTTGAACTAGAAGCAGGAAGGAAATTATGTATCTCATAGGTCTTACTAGAGGCCCGGTGCACAGAGTCATGCACCGGTGAGGTCCCTTGGCGTGGCCTGTGGGGATCGGGCCAAAACCAGCCATCCAACACCGCCTGCCACTCCTGTCTGCCGCTCCCACTCACCCTGGCCCCACTGCACCTGCCACGGGCTCACACCTAGTCAGTCCCTATAGGAAGAGGCTCATGATGCCACAGTGGTGCTCTCCAGCTGTGACCCTGCATCTGGCGCCCATCCCAACAGGAGTGGGGGGTGGGGGGAGGAGGGCAGAACCTGATCAGCCCTTGGGCAGCTGGTGGGGTACCCTTGCCAGCCGGGGATCCAGATCCGTCCTACTGACATTCACATGGGTTGTCAGGAGCCACCTGGCGACCACTTTTATATCATGTCTTCTTTGCGGAGCCCCTGTGGAGGGGAAGCAACCGCAGTGCCCGAGGCTGACTTCCAGGAGGTGCTGTCAGGATTGTCCTGGCAGCGCCTGTCCATTGGTGCCTGGCCCATTCTCCAGAGATTGGACCTGCAGGACTACTGAGGGAGGGAGTGGCTGCCGCTGAGCTAGTGGGCCATCAGTATGGGTCGGTCAGCTGAATGGCGCTCCCGCTGTGGGAGCACACTGACCACCAGGGGGAAGCTCCTGTGTTGAGCGTCTTCCCCCTGGTGGTCAGTGCACATCACAGCAACCAGTCAACTGGTCATTCAGTCATTCAGTTGTTTAGGCTTTTATATATATATAGATTGGTTTCACTGAAGTTGTCAACAGAATAAAGAGATCCCTGCTGCAGAATCATGGATATCAAAAAAGGGTTGTATCTGTATCTTTCCTCCTTTCTCTGTACAGCCCTCCATTCTTCTAAGTTTGGGATGCATACTACTAAACCTCAGCTGTCCAGGGTGGGCGATGCCGGAAGCTAATTCCAGCATGTCAGCAGGGATGAATCATCTGGAATGGCTGAGGGCATTTCCCCAAACCTGAAAAGGATGCATAAATGATTGCTTGCTGCCAGACAGCTGAGGGCATTTCAATCTACATATTATTGCCTCCTACTGGCCAAACACCTGAACAGCCATAGGCAGTTCCCCCAATTTGATAATGGATTCTGTATACTAAACCTTGCCTTTGATATGTATATTTACTTTGCCTTAGAACAAATTGTGTTAATAAAAAGCAAGGGGTCCAGAGAGACAGAGAACTTGGTTCCTTTAGCTAAGTCTTCTCTGCCCCAAAACTATCCTTCCTGCTTCCTTCACAACAGAACCGTGATTCTGTGTGGGTGGCAAAACCCTGAAAGAATGAATCAGAGTCAATCTAAGCCAGTCATTGTGTGATAAAATTGTATTAATGATCCCAATTCCTCACTACATCCAGAGCCATGTCCTCTGCAACGTAAATTTGTAATGACCAAGCCTGGAGATGGGACATAATTCAACATCTCTAAACATGACCATCTGATATTGCTTTGATTTTTAGATATGGCACCAAAATAAAAAATTTAAAATAGATAAATTGGATTTCATCAAAAAACTATTGTCCATCAAAGAATAGTATCAAGAAAGAAAAAACATAACCCACAAAGTGGGGGAAATATTTGCAAATTATATATTTGATAATTCTAGTATCCAGAATATTAAACTCAACAAAAAGCAAACAATCCAATTTAAAAATGGACACAGGTTTCTGGCTAGGTAGCTCAGTTGGTTAGAGTGTCACCCCTATATGCTAAGGTTGCAGGTTTGATCCCCCGCTTCAGGGCATATATAAGAATCAATCAATGAACACATAAATGGGTGGAACAATAAATCTCTCTCTCTTCCTTATTTTTAAAAACAAATTAAAAATAAATAAATAAAAATGGACAAAGGACTGAATAGACATTTCTCCAAAGGTGATATGCCAATAAGCACATCAAAAGATGCTGAATATCATTAGTCATTAGGGAAATGCTAATCAAAATCACAATGGGCTGGCTAGGATGTGAAGAAAGGAAACTCTAGTACACTGCTGGTGGGAATGCAGACTGGTGCAGCCATTATGGAAAATAATACAGAGTTTCCTTATTCCACGTGTAGAAATATATCCTAAGAATCCCAAAACACCAATCAGAAAGAATGTAGGCACCCCTATATTCATAGCAGTGCAATTTACAATAGCTAAGATCTGGAAACAGCCCAAGTGCCCATAAGTAGATAAGTGGATGAAAAAGCTGTGGTACATTTACACCATGGAATACTATGCAGCAGTAAAAAAGAAGGATCTGTAACCCTTTGAGACAGCATGGAGGGACCTGGAGAGTATTATGCTAAGCGAAGTAAGCCAGTCAGAAAGAGACAAGTATCACATGATCTCACTCATATGTGGAATCTAATGAACAAAATAAACTGATGAACAAAATAGATCCAGAGATGTAGAAGTGTGGAACAGACTGTTGAATCTCAGAGGGAAGGCAGGGGTGGATGGGAAGAAATCAACCGAAGAACTTGGATACATATATGCATAACCCATGGGTACATACAATAGGGTGGTGAAGGCCTGGGGCAGGGGGCGGAGGCAAGCTATAAGGGTCAATGGGGGAAAGAAGAGGACAAATGTATTACTTTCAACAATAAAGATTTTTTAAAAATCACAATGAGATACCATTTCACATCTACCACGATGGCTATAATAAAAGCAACCCACAAACAACAACAAACAAAAACCCAGAAAATACAAGGGTTGGCAAGGATGTGGAGAAATTGGAACCCTTATATTGTGAATGGGAATGTAAAATGATGCAGAAAAATTATTTGGTGGCTTCTCAAAAGATTACAGAATTACCATATGATCCAGAAATTGCACTCCTAAGTATATACCCAAGAGAATAGAACATAGGTGTTCAAACAAAAAACTTTCACAGGAATGATTACAGCAGCATAATTCTCAATGACCCCAAAGTGGAAACAACTCAATGTATATCAACTGGTGAATGGATAAACAAATGTGGCATAACCACACAATGGAATATTATTCAGCCATAAAAATAAATGAAGTACTGACTGATGCTACAACAGGGATGAAACTTATAAACATTATACAGTGAAATAAACCAAATATAAAATGCCACATATTATATGGCCCCATTATATGAAATACACTGTTCGAAATAGGCAAATCCATAGAGACAGAAAGTAGGTTAGTGGTGACCAGGAACTGGAAGAAGGGAAATGGGAATGACTGTTTAAATGACATGGGGTTTCTTTTGGAAGAAATAAAAAAATGTTTCAGAATTAAACAGTGGTGATTGTTTATAAGCAAGAGAATTATGCATATTATTATTATTTATAAATTTTGTGCTACATATCCATTATATAACTTTGTGTATGTGTGTATGCATACATGCACACTTAAGTTTTTCCAGAGAGCCAGATGTTAAGCATTTACCAGCACACCACTGGCTGCAGCGCTGTATGCTCCAGAGCAAGATCTTTTCATGCCCCTAAAAGCAGTCTTAACTGAGCCTCTTTCCTAACAGCTGGTGCCCAAAGAAACATCCAGAGCAAGGTGCTGAAAGCTGCTGCTGAGAGGTGAGAATTCCTGCAGCCAAAGGTGGCACTTGCCCCTCCAAGGTGGGGAAAATAAGAATTACTTTCCTATGCTGAGAATGCCAGCTGGCAAAAGACACTTCATCTTACTTTGCTTAATTCTAAAAAGCCAGTCACACTTGGTTATTGTTTTTAGTTTTACATACTAGTATTGGATTAGTTTTATGGATGTTATTTCTCAATTAGTGTACTCCCTGGAGACAGCACAGGCCTCTAGAATTTATTTTCTCCCTGGATATAATCGCTGCTGCCACGTGTACCAACTGGGAGCTGGTTTTACGTTCCTCCGGCGGCTCCTGCCCAGGCTGACTCTGGCCCTCTATGACCAGCTGCAAAATAGAGATCCGGCTTACATGTGGGGGTCACAGGCTGTGAGTATGATCTCACTCTTGTCAACAGGCATTGGCTGAACTCCTAAGAGCACACAGGCACCTTCAGCCACAAATCTCCATGGATGATGTTTGGGACTGTCAGACACTGGTCATTATACTCACGGTCAAGGGTTGATCTTGGAGACAGTGATGGACTCTGATGGCAATTTCAGATGGCTCACCTCCCAACTGCTCATGAGTCTCCCTGCCTCATAACGCCTTAGCTAAGAGTGGCTCACATAATAGCAATGACAACTATTGATTGAAGGCCTATGGGATGGCTCTCTTCTGAGCACTCGATATGTATGATCTCATTAATCCTCACGAAGCTCTTCGAGGCAGTTGCTGTCATTTAGTCCCACTTTGGAGATGAGAAGACTGAGGCTCAGACAGAGGAAACGATTTGCTCAAGGTTACAAGGCTGGCACCTGACCCCAGTGTCTGTACTCTCATCTATGACCTTATACTATCAACTGGTGAACAGGGAGTAAACTTATACAATCTCCAAATGGGGAAAAAGTTCACTCACCAGCTTCCTGAGAGCTCCTGGTTGGAGAAAAGCCACAGATTTCTCATTCTATCATCTTATTAGGGTTACAGGAGTCAGGGCTTGACCTGCCTTTCCAGTTTCTGCCTGTGAACTTGAGCATATACTCCCACTCTAACCCTCACTTTCGTCATTTACGAAAGGGGATAATAATATCTACCCATTGTATTGTGTGGATACATGATTTATATGCAATGTGTGGCTAGCAATGGCATTGTACTTGTAGGGTTGTTATAAGAATATGGGGTGTTATTGCACGTAAAGAGCCATGAACATTGCATGGTGCACAAAAGGGCTCAACATATGTTCATATGTTACACTGATGTCATCATCATCAACCCCACCCCAGCACCATTATCATCATAATCATCATCACTTTTATTTAGAAGACAATATGTATATCTTTGTAAAAGGCATGGATACGCCTGGCATATCGTCAGCACTAAATAAACACCAGCTCCCTTCTCTCCTTCCTAGGCCCCAGGGCTCTTGAAGTCATGCCCACCAACCGCTTCAAGGCCCATTCTAGCCTCTCTCAGCCTTCAGCTGGAGGTCCTTGCTTTAGTGAAGAGTGATCTAAATGTCTCCCAGAGGCACTCAGACAAAGTGAAATGGATGGTGGGTACAAAATCGGCCCCGTCTCTTCGCTGTGGTGTGCAAGAATGCACCTTCTCCTCAAGGCCTGGCCCCTCTGCCCTCTCCAACACCCCAGGCCTGTCCTCACTCCCCATGGCACCACTTGCTAAATTACACAGCTACACGTACACAGTGAGTAGAGATCAGTAGAAGCCTGTTGAAATCTAAATGTCTGATGATTAAGACAATAGTTGTCTGGCACATACATCCCCAACTATAATCCAGCCATTATATGTTATGGCCCATCTTTACTCCGTTTTGAGACGTGTGTTTTTTTTCTGCAAACTCTGTCATGATTAAACTGTTGCACATTTCAGTGGGAGTAAGTCCATTGATGTTGCTATCCATGTTGAGCTTAATTGACATTTAAAATGTCTTTACAGCCCAGCCTATGTGGCTCAGTGGTTGAGCATCAACCTATGAATCAGGAGGTCACTGTTTGGATTCCCAGTTAGGGCACATGCCTGGGTTGCGAATTCAATCCCCAGTAGCGGGTGTGTAGGAGGCAGCCGATCAATGATTCTCTCTCACCATTGATGTTTCTATCTCTACTTTTCTTTCCCTTCCTCTCTGAAATCAATAAAAATATATATTTAAAATAAATAAATAAATAAAATGTCTTCAGAAAGGTTATACAATGATTTAGTACTGTGACTCAAATTTACTAAGTTTGCAAACGGCATGAAAATGACCACCTAATACATAGTAAATTGTGTCTAAGTAACTCAAAAGAAAAGATCCTTTTAAAAATAGATATGAAATGAGTTCTGAGAGAAAAGAAAGCTTTAGATCATTATTTAGTTGACAATGTTTTTCCCTTTTTGAGTGGAATGTAAAATAACAGCACATCTTATAATTGACTATATCTTATATTCTTAAAACACATTATATGAAATCTTTGTAATGCTGTAATAGTGTAAAAAATGCTTTAAAATTACATATATTGTATAGTATGCTTATGGTCATAATTTGGAAAATGTACAACACCAACAAAACAGGATATAGAAAAGAAAGACTGGAAAGAAATAAACCTACAAGTTAATGGAGCTTATATTTGAGGTGGAGTAAAGATGGAGTCCTCTTTATTTTTAATTTTTATTTTTTCTAATATATATATATTTTTTTATTGATTTCAGAAAGGAAGGGAGAAAGAGAGATAGAAACATCAATGATGAGAGAGAATCATTGATTGGATGCCTCCTGCATGCCCCCCACTGGGGATCGATACTGTAACCCAGGCATGTGCTCTTAACCAGAATCGGATCCAGGACCCTTCAGTCCACAGGCCGAGACTCTATCTACTGAGCCAAACCGACTAGGGCTGGTGTCCTCTTTAGCTGGAAGAGAGAAGGAAATGCATTAAGAATTTTTGGTCCATCACTCTTGAATTCAATTACCAAGCAGTTTGGATGACTTTTCTTTTCCACCTAGGCGAGTATTTAGAATTTCTGGGTTGTGTGGAATATAGATGTTGGAAGCACTGCCCCAGGATAAGAGAGGTGAGCTCTGCCTCTTTTTTAACCACAGGAAAGGGTAGCCTTAGAGCAGGCAGCTGGAGGCTGTGGCAAAAGCAGTGCTCAAAGAACAGAAGGAAAATGAAGAAGGAATAAGAAGAATTCATCAGAAATCTCATGGACCTTGAAGGCAAAGACAGCAGTCACTGGAAGAAAAATAAACATAAGAAGCAGACAAGTGTAATGGGAGAAAACCAAAGTGAGTAGGATGGCATAAGGAGGGTGTGAAGAGGAAGGACAGAATAAAGGTGAAGGTCAGAAGAAGAAAAGTAAAATAAATGAAGGTGACAATTTGTCTCTACTACCAAATGAACCAGCCCCATCCATTTCTTTCCAAAAGAAAAAGGAAGAGTTCACCAAAGTCTGGGAGTGGTTGAGAGAGCAGACTTTGGAAACAGTGCTTGAGCTCCAATCCTCTGCTTCAGTTTACATAGATAATGAGGATTAAGGGTACTCATTTTTGGGGGTTATTGAGAGGATTCAAAGTTATTACATCTAACTCCATGCATTTGCTCCATGCAGTAACATCAAAGTTATTGCATGGAGCAAAGCAAGTATTCAACACATGTTACCCACGGATATAATCATCATCACCATCACTGTCATCATTACCATCACCATCATCACCACCACCATCATTGTCATCAAAATCAGCATTGTCATCACCATCACCACCATCATTGTTATCACCACCACATCACCATCATCAACATCATCATCACCATCTTCACCACCATCATCATTGCCATCATCACCACCATCATCATAATTACCATTATCAGCAGCAGCAGCGCCATCACCAGCATAATCATCCTTGTCATTATCATTATTTTTATTTAGAAGATAATATTTATGTCTTTGTAAAATAATAAATAATGGCTCTTGGATTAAATTTAAAGATAAATATATTCTAAGTAAGAAACACACAGCAGGTTTTAACTCTGTGCTTCTCAGAGGGTATATGTCATCTCTACTTTGGTAACACCAAGTCATGAAATAAAAGTGGTTCTTGAAATGGATGTGGTTTCTTTCGTGGTGAGGACTGTCCCGAGTGCTGCAGAAGTGGGAAGTTAGCAAAAGACTGAGGGAATACCACTGGTGGATAGCAAGGTGGAGGGGCACATATCTGGGACCTGAGACACAACTCCCCTTTCCTGTCCTCCTAACTTCTTAAAAGCAAGATGAAGAATTTCCAAAACAGCTCTGTTTATAGCCAAGTGCCCAGTTACCGGCAAACACTACCGAAATCCCAGACACGTAGGCTTTGGAACAAGCCCAGGGTCCCAACACGCCCGACAAACACTTCAGTTGTGGTGAATGTGTCATCATTTCCCTGTCTTATTTACCTTTCAGAAATAATAGTATTTGTTTGGTTCTAGAATGCTACCTGGTAACCTGGGACGTTCTGTTTTCAGAGCTTGCAGCTGCAAAAGAATCCCCCAGAAGTGGAGAGAGTGGCAGAGGAGTGTGGACAGTTATTCTGCCTGTCCGGGGCTCCAGCTTGGCCCTGAGGTCATGCTCTAAGTCATCTGTGCACTTTGGTTATTGCTCTCTGAACCCACGCTTCCTAAGGCAGCCAAACAGATCTTTTAAAAAATGTCATCAGATCCTGTCACTCACCTGCCTAAAACTCTTCGGTGGCTTCCTTTATTTCTTTAGAATAAAATTCTAGCTGGTACCCACTACAATCCCCCACCCTTTGCTACTTCAGCTGCAGTGCCCTTTTTTTGCTCTAGCACACAAAAAGTCCCAACTCCTTTCTTCCTCAGGTCCTTTGCATTTCTGTTCACTTTGCCTGAAACCTTCACTCTCATTCAGCTCTTCTAATTGTAGGCTATTTTCATTCCTCAGTTTACAGCTCAAATACCAACACCTTAAAGAGGTTGTCCCTGACTTTCTTCCTCTCCTCCATTTACCACCACAGGCCCAGTTTAATTTCTTTATTACACTCACTACAGCCTCTATTTGTTTTGCATATTTCCATATTTTACTTGTTGTCTTCTTTCCCCTCAATCATGTTAGTCCCCTTAAGTTGGGGGCTTTTTTATTTTTGATGTGCTTACTCTTTTATTCCAGCACTTTCCTCTGCATAGCATCCAAAGAATGGTAGCTTAATAAATCAAACATTCAATGGATGAATGAAGGAAGGAACTAATCAATTCATGAATATGTATGCATGTGGCCTTAAGCCTCTTGACCTGGGAAAACAAGTCCTCTTTGAATATGCCCTCACCCCCTGTCCCCAGCCTCCAGAGATAAGAGAAGAATCTTGTATCTTGTATTGGGAGGGGGAAGAGAGGCCCAAGAGACCTCACCAGCCAAAAGGGCTAGTGAGGAGTAAACTCAGGTGAGAAGAGCACTGTTCTAGGCTGCAGGGCCCCAAGATCCCAGGAGCCTGACAGGGACTTAAAATACCAGGAACCCTGGCTAAATCAAGCATGTCAAACTCAAAGACTAACATGGACCAAACAAACAAGGTTTAAGTTTATGTGGGCTGCAAAAAACCAAAAGCTTCAATTTTCATAAAAATGGAGGTTTATTTTGATAGAGACATGCTGAATACAAGGGGCTGAAATAAATGAGTAATTGTTAACACAAAATAATAGAACATTTTAATAAAAATTAATATTTTTTCTTAAACATTAACTTATCAGACACTGAACAACTGCATAAATTAATAAGTATAATGAAAATAAACCTATTTTTCTTGTTCTCCAAAAGCGAAATATTTCCTGTTGCGCACACCAAACAAGTCAGTCCAAGACTAATGATGTGGCAATTGGCTGCTAAAATATTCCCTGCTAGTATTAGTGGAGAGAAATGGTGCGCCTGCGTGTAAGGCGTGTAAGGGAAATGAATGCAACATGATTATAGTAATCGGTCATTAGCGAACGTTATAGTTCATTATTAATAATTATGTATAATAGGATATTGTAAAAATTAAGTTACGAAATTTTTATTAAAATGTTTCTTACATACTGTTATATTGGCTGGGCCAAAAAAATATTCATTGTGGGCCGCATGCGGCCTGCAGGCAGCAAGTTTGACATGCTTGGGCTAAATCATTAGTTCATTTTAACAGCTGAAAGAAAGCATGAATTGACCTCATGCTGGGTATTGCCACTGACTGTGTTCCATAGACACTGACACGGAGGTCATGCAATTAGATTTGAAAAAGCTTGGTCCACAAGTCTTCTCGTTATTGCCTTGTGGCTGCAATCCAGAGCCTGTGTTTTACTCAACAGCAGGAAAGACAAAACTGGACAAATGATTTTTATAACCACACAGTTCTAAAGACCCTTCTCTTTTTCCTCCCCTTGCATGGGGCCAGGGACAGTACAAAGTGAGAGCCTCAGTCGGGATCCCACCTCTGCCACCAACTCTTGCTCATGACAAGAATGTCTCTTATGCTGGTTAGAAGAATCTTCTGAATCAGACTGACTGTGTGTCAACTAGGGCTATCAGTTAAAATTCTGGCTTTGGTTTCCTCATCCTTAAAATGAAGATATCAAAACACCTATGCATAGACTTATGAGGATTAAATGATCTACGCAAGTGCTGAGCATAAAGTCTTGTACAGGGCAATCAACTACCCTCAGCAGGAGAAGCAACAGCCTTTTCTGGGCCTTCATAGCTCATTTTAAAAAAAAGATGGGTTGGAGCCACCTTAGTGTTTCCTAATGTTGGCACATGTAGAAGAGATCATTTTAGGTGATACCGTGATCTCTATGAATCCCTTCCAGGTATAATATCCCACATGTAGACTGAGCTCATTGGTTTAATCCAGACATGTCAGGCCTCCAAAATAGCTGGAGATCTAAATAGTATTTGGAATGAACCAAAGTGGTTGACTGCCAAGGGGGGACATTATATCCCTGTCAAGTGCCACCTTGTGGGAAGTTGCAAAATGCTGGGTAAATGTGGGTGTTTCTTGGAAGAGCTAACCTGAAACTAAGAAGAGGTAGACGCCAGGGGTTTATGAACCAGTGGATACAATTCCCTTTCAATGAACAGGACAGAACTGGCTCAGGACTGGGAAAAGCAGTGTGCTCGGTCACCTAACTTTTCAAGAGAAGTCTTCTTCATATCGACCCGTGAACCCCCTTGAACACCCAAACAGGAGGGGTGCAGATGGTGAGTGATGTTCTCATTTTACATATTGAGAAAACAGTGTAGAGGTTGTTAAATAACATGACTCTGAGACCAAACCTTGAATTTCATACCTTGAATTTCTATTGCGTTGGTCTTCTGAGAAACTTGGAACACTCACCCAAATTGTGAAATGACTTGGCCCCATCCTCACAGTCATACTGAGACCAGGATCAGGAACATGTGACACCCTCGTCAACAACACACCCATCAATCATACTGAGGTCTGACATTATGCAAATACCCGTGCATTTATTAGTTTGTGGTCTCACTGTCACCTCATTTCTTGTTGAATGGTAAACCAGTTATGTGATATCTGGCTTCAATCAGAGTGTGGATGGATGGAGGTGTACCAGTGGCTACCGATCAACCAAAATCTTAAAAAAAAAAAATCCAACAAAGGAGATGGAAGGTATCAAGGGTAAATCAAGAAATAGGCTGCCTGGTGTGGCTTGGCAGTCCAGTATATTTTCATTTCACTGTAACCTTAAGCTGTGTGACTTTGTGGGGATAGTCAGCAATTGAATCTCAGACTCCCATCTGTGGAATGGGTAACAACATTGCTGAAGGTTAAATGTGAAACATCTAAGGAATGATGATTCTCTCCACACAAGAGGTCCTCAGGGAGAGGCCAGCACGCTGTTCTAGAGTCTTCGGTGAAGGTTTCTTTGACTATGCTGGCAAAATTAGATACGACTCTGTCTGCTTTCTAAGCACCTCCCTCATGCATGTCTCCATGTCAGTGCTCATGTCAATGTCTGGCTCCCAGGAGACCAGGAGCTCCTTATGGGCAGGTGTAGTGTCTTTTTATGCCTATATTTCCAGTGCCTTAATTGTGCTGTCCAATATGATAGCCACTGGCCACATGTGTCAATTTAAATTACTTAAATTAAATTAAAAATTCAGTCCCTCAGTCACAGTAGCCACATTTCAAGCATTCAGTAGTTACAGGTGGCTCCTGTATTGAACAACAAAGACACATTTTCATCTTGGCAGAAAGTCGTGTCAGACCAATGTCTACTAAGCAGGAAGGAAGAGAGAAGAGTTAGGGACTGTGGAACAGTGGATCATATGCTGGGGTCAAAACCAGAAACAAGGATGCTTAAAAAATACTGAGACATTCTTAACAGTATCTTCATTCTCAATTTTCCTTATTTCCTTCAAATTTACTTTAAAACTTCATATGGAATTTGAAAAAACACACCATAAAAATGGGATTTATTAGTAACAGCCAATTTGTGGTAACAGACAGAGCATCGGCCTGTGGACTCAAGGGTCTCAGGTTCGATTCTGGTCAAGGGCACATAACTTGGTTGCAGGCTCCTCCCTGGCTTGGGCCTTGGTCAGGGCCCATGCAGGAGGCAACCAATCGATGTGTTTCTCTCACATCAATGTTTCTCTCTGTCTTTCCCTCTCTTCCACTCTCTCTTCTCAAAAAAAAAAAATTCAGTGGAAAAATATCCTCGAGCGAGGAATAACAAAAAATAAAATAAAAAGGGCCTTGGTGAAATAAACATCCCACACTCCAAGTCTATTCAATCCATAGTGATTGCAATTCTTAGCACAGTATGGGCCACTGTAAAAAGGGCCTTGGTGAAATAAACATCCCACACTGACTCCAAGTCTATTCAATCCATAGTGATTACAATTCTTAGCACAGTATGGGCCACTGCTGCTAAACTGGTAATATGATCAGATTTCCTGAGTACTATTTGTCAGGCATTGTTTGTATATTATCACATTTAATTCTCATAATAACTGTTGGAATCCCCATTTTACAGATGAGAAAATGGAGAAATAGAAGAAATGAATTACCACAGGTTACACAAAGCAAGTGTCAGAGCCAGGACTCATCCCAGAATGGCCTGGGCATAAATGCCTGGATCCCAGCCACTGTGCTTATTGTGCAGTGGAAGCCAAGCACACGGGGCCCGCGCTGCTGTTGCTCACCCCCAATTCTCAGATGCACTGGCCTGGCACAACCGCTGCGGGTGCTGGGTCATTTCTTTGGAACCACCAATCCAAGCTCTATAACCTCTCTACTTCCTTGACTTCCCAGTGTCCTGTCAGATTGGAAGTTAGAATCAGGTATTTGGAAGTAGCCACAATGTTCTATTGGCCCACGACCATCTGCATGACACAGCTGTGTCCTCCAGAGGAAAGTAAATGAGGAAACTAATGAGTGTCATGAGATGGTCCAATGGGTAGAGTAGCTACAGTGATGGCTACCCACTGACTCTGACTCAGGATTCAAACTTCCAAAGGGGATCAATGCCCAATAAGACCAGGATAAAGGGGAGGGTACATCCACTCACAGTTTAGTAGCAAATACTGAATCAAATGCCAATGTTCCATTGGCTAAAGGAAACAAAAGTGGGGATAAGGAGGAAAAATAAATCTGATAAGGTAATGATGTTAAATAATTCCCCATTCAGCGGGTATCTACTCCCTCTATGAAGCGCTGATGGCACCACATTGCTAACGCTCACATGGGATCCATAAGGAAGAATCTTTCATCCTCATTGCAGAAGGGTGGGTGGTGTGGGGTTATAAGCCATACCCTCCAAGGCTGTAGAAGGCAGGAGCAGTTTCCAAACCTGTGTGTGTCCTTGACCCTCCCAGAGGATATCACAATGACTTCTCTGTTTCAAAGAGAGATAGGGAATGAGCCTGGGTATTTCAATTCCTGGAGCAGACAAGCCACAAAAGAACATTTCTCTGGGGCAAAAGTCAGGCCCAAGTTTACTCATCAAAAAGCTGCCAAAGAACTCCATGTGGGGGATGACACACTGCGACTCTCAAAGGCTTTGCTGTGAACAGTCAAAACACTCATAAGTTGCAAAGCCACGAGGTATTTTTGTTTCGTGATATTACTGGAGAGGGCTGAATATAGTTCTGATAGCTTTCAGTTCGCTGAGCAGGCAGGAGAGAGGCAAGGAGCTGGGGAGGCAAGAGGAATTGAGGTATTTCAAGAACCAGACACTTCCAAAAATATGACCATGTTACTCTGCTTCTCTGAAGCTGGAGATGGCTCCCCACTGTCCCAGGTGAGGGCTTTGATGTCACTCACCAGCTGCCTGGCTTATTTATCTTTCCATTCCCAGCAGGAGCCTGATACATTAGCTATGAGGGATGACATGTTGACCCCCTTGGATGTGCCACATGGATTCAAGTTCCCTGAGCTGCTTCATGGTCGTGCCTCTGCCTAGAAAGTCCTTTCCCTCCATTCTCTGGTTGGAAGAAAATCCATTTATCTTCCTGGCATACTTGGCACATGGCCACCTACGTGAAGTCTTCCCTAAGTCCCCATCAACACTGAAAGCACTGATCTCTCCATGCCCGGCTCCTATGCACAGGCCTCCAGCATCCTATTTAGTTGTACTAGGTCTATCTCCCTCTCACAACCATAAGTGCTCATGGGCAAGGGTGACATTCAATTTATCTCTGTACTCTGCAGTAAATATTTGCTGAATGAGGAAATAGATTTGTTGGATGTCCATGTTATAGGAAACACAGCCTCCTGGGGACACCTCACAGTCGAGAACAATGCACATGCCAGGACTTGCACGCCCACACACACAACACACAATGGTCTTTCAAGGAACTGGCCATAGAAATGATAGTAGACATGACCACATGGGTTCCAAAGCCTATCACAATTAAGAACTTGTTTTCAATTAAAGTCTCCAGCCCCTCTTTTCAGAGGACCTGGAATGGCTTCTTTCAAGGGGCCATAAAAACCCAGGGGGGTGCATGTGCAGATACCAGCACATCCGCGTGCAGTTTTAAACATTTTGAAAGGATCTCATTTCAACCACATACTTTCAGAATCTTACTTTCAAATTCCATTAAAGGCCTGGGTAAAATGTGTTAAATTCAAATTCTGGATCTTCCATGGAAGTATGTGAAGTATGCCAACAAAGGTTGAATACAATAATTATTTTGCAGCCAAATTCCCTGTTCATAATTCACATGCAAAGTACTGCCTGATCCCAATTAGCTCAAACTTGTTTTTGCTTTTCTTTGTTTGTCGCCTGCTGCCCACCTTCCTGGGACTCCTCCTTTTAGGTTATTTGTTCAGACTTCAGCTCCAGACACACCACTGTGATTTCCTTTTTAATAAACACTATCCCGTGAGTAGCGGCAAACAATGAGAGGCACCTGCACTCTATTATAACTTCATTCCACCCACAGACGCGCAGCTATGAATAAGCGAGAACCACCACCAGGCTAAGGATAGTAACAGCATTTTCCCATAAACACGGCATCATAAAACTTCAGCTTACATGAAGGACCAAGCGCCCCACTGCCCCATTGTTTCAAATGGGGTAGGGAATGCCACTTGCAGAGCCAAATGTCTGCTGTCTGTCTGCGGCCATTGCCTTTGCCATGGGTGGGGCCATGGGAGAGTTCATTCCATGCTGAGAAACAGCTGGACATTCCTGAAATCTGAGGGATGGGTCGTGCTAATTAATGACAGACCAGGAGCAGAGGCAGAAGCTGTGAGGAAAGAACATCAGTGGAGACACACATGTTTATTCAGGCTCTGTCCCACCCATCACAAATGTCTGTTGAGTGCTTGTTATATGTGCAGGCACTGTGCTCAGTGTCCAGGATGGACGCTGGTGAACACATCAGTCAAAGATACCTGCCCTCATGGAGTTTACATTCTAGCCACTCACTAGCTGTGCTACTTTGAACAAGTTAAATAATTACATTGAGCCTTGGCTTCCCACCTGGGAAATAGGCTACAACACACCTAAGTCCCAGCTGTTAGAAGCCTGGAATGAGCTGGTAGGGCAGGTAGTAACCCTGGTGGTAATAAAATAGTCACTTTTTTTTTTTGGTAAAATATTCTCCGAAGAATTTATGACCCAATAAAGGGAAGATAGCAACATTACAGAGTACGGCCCAGGAGATATCACATTGACCAAGTGATTGAGATTAGCAATACCAGTGAGACACATATACACTGACAATCCCTTGATGACATGTACTAAGAAGAAAGTAGCATGATTTCTGTAATATTATTTTTTTTTAATTTGCCATTTTTACCATTTTAAGTGCACAATTCAGTGGCATTAATTACATTCATAATGTTATACAACATTACCACTATTTATTTCTAAGACTCTTTAATCACTCCAAACAGAATGCTAACCACTTTTGAACATACATCAATGTTGGACAGTGAGATTCTTCAAACAAAGGTCTTGGTGGAATAACATTCACTCAGTCACTAAAGGCCAGTATTTTACAAACAACCTGGATCCCTCCCTCTCTCTCCATTCCACTTCCAACCACCTAGAAACAAACGCTGCTCTCAATATACAGCCAGCCTCTGACCACTTCTGATCACTGTCATCACTACCTTTCTCAACACTACCCCTACCTCCTCTTGGATTACTGCAGTAACTTCCTCACTGAAGTCTCTGCTTCAGTTCTCCACATCCACCCTCCCCAAATCTACTCTCAATATAGCAGCCAGAGTGACTCTTTTGAAGTGCAAGTCTGCTCAAGACATCTCTCTCATACATGCTCTTGTCAGTTGCTAATGCTCAGGCTCCCTCTCATCCCGTCACCCTTACCCACGGTACTGCAACCAGCTTCCTTGCTGCTCTTCACACATACCACACATACCACACCAGCTCTGACCGCAGGGCCTCTGCACCTGCTGTTTCTTCCATCCCAAATACTCTGCCACCAGCTTTATCACTTCCTCAGGACTATGCTCAAACGTTACCTTTCCAGAAAAGGCTTCCCTGAACATCCTATATTTTAAAACCCTAATATGCAAATTGATCAAATGGCAGAACAACCGGTCACTATGACACAGACTGACCACCAGGAGGCAGATGCTGAATGCAGGAGCTGTCCCCTGGTGGTCAGTGTGCTCCCACAGAGGGAGCGCCACTCAGCCAGAAGCCGGGCTCATAGCTGGTGAGCACAGCGGTGGTGGTGTGAGCCTCTCCCTCCTCCGCTGCAGGTTGGCAGTCAGGAGCAAGGGGTCCTGGACTGTGAGAGCCCTGGACTGTGAGAGAGATGTCTGACTGCCGGCTTAGGTCTGATGCCCTCTTCCCCCCTGCCAGGCGGACATCCCCCAAGGGGTTCTGGACTGCGAGAGGGTACAGGCAGGGCTGAGGGACCCCCCCGCCCGCCCCAGTGCACGAATACGTGCACTGGGCCTCTAGTTCTCTATAAAATGGCACATCTAGCACTTCTTATTCTGCCCACTCTACTTATTTTTCCATAGCACTTATTAGCATCTATGCCAGTCTTGGATAGATTGCCTCTCAGCACCAAATCCAGTTATCACTGCCCTACTGGAGACCAAGGAATGGTTGGTTCCTCCTAGCCACAGGGCATCATGTTAGGCTTCATCAGTAGAGAGAGATGGAAGAGTGGGTTCGGTGTCTCAGAAGGCACTTCCCTCTGGGCAGCTTACTCCTGCCTTACACCATCCCCTCCACTCTCCCACCCCCCATGTACATACCCAGGGCAACTTCTCAGCACCCCACCCCCACTGACATATTTCCAGTAACTTCCATGGTAGGTCACCTCCTATAGACCACCTTCTTTGGCACCATGCAGGGCAGTTTCCTAGTGAGCCCCACCTGCAGGGGGCCTCAGGGAAAACTTCTCTGCTACCCAATGTACCATGACCATCTGGATCCCAATCCTGGGGAGTGGGGAAAAAATCTGTATTCTCTTGGTAGCCAAAAACACCTATTGTAGTTAGCACATCTTTATATTAAACCTTCCCTGTTAGAATCACTATGTATGTTCTGTCTACTGATTGAATCTCAACTGCTACAGAAACAGAATGCAAGCAAAGAATTGACTGTGTTTACTACTTTACTAAAGACTATTTATCTTTGATGCTTTGTCTATACTATGATGTACTTGACTCAGTTGATAAGCCTTGGTTGGTAGGCAGGTAGGTAAGAAGGAAGGAAGGAGGGATGACAAAGGAGGAAAGTAAGGGCAGAGTGAGGATGATGAATGAATGAATGAACGGATGGATGGTGACCCCAACTCCATGTGGCATCACATGGTCTATGACAGTGCCTGGTATGTAGTAGGCACTCCTGAAATTATCATGTATTAATCTCCTTGAAGCCCTTACATGACTTCCATTTAACCCTGTCCATCTGTCATCATTTGGAACATCAAAATATCTCGCTATCAAGTGCCAGAGCCTAAAATCTGGGTGTGCCTCATGATTCTCTTGATGAAAAATAGCAACAACAACATGAGCTGAGGCAGAAAGAAGGAAGAAAGCATCTTTGGACCAAATCTGGAACTTCTGGTGCTTGTTTTTATTCCGATGATCAAAACAGAACGGAAACAATCCGCCTCATTTACACCACAGCACAGCACAGTTTCCTGCTGGAGATGATGGCGGTGGGCATGTTCTCCTCTCTCTTTGATTGGAAAGTCCTGTCTGGGCCAGTACCTAATTTCTGGGGTGAATATTCACTTTCTCATTCTACAAAAGGACCCACCAGTAGGCTGCGCAATGAGCATTTCACAAAAGCATAAACGCGCCTGATAATTAAAATGCTCGGCAATCACAGTGATGAACTACACTCCAATCTACTGAGTTAATTTCATAACCTCAAAAAGTAGAAAGAAAAACAATTTGGAGATTAGAAAGCTCCAAAGAATTTTCTTTTCCCTTTTTGACTCATCTATCACTTTTTGGTTTGCTTAAAATTTCATTCTCCTTCCACTGTTTTTCTGAAGTGTGTTTCAGAACCATACTGTCTGCTTACAAAATAAACCTAAAGGAAAGCCACAAAATCCCAAAGCCAAGAATGATGATAACCCAGTAAAACCTGTAATAAGGATATAAAACAGCTAATGAAAGAACAAAAAGGTATTTAATCCTAACCTCCCCAATGTAAATAACAACTGCCTATTTCAATTACTGTTTACTTTTTAGTTCAACTTCTAAACAGTACCAGAAGAAATTAGCAGAGTTGAAATGCATGGTGCTGGAATGTAGCCATGAGCCAGAAGAAAGCAAGAATGAAAAGGCACCTGAGTGTCCAGGTGATGTCACTTCATCCAAAGAAGGTACACAGAGGTCCAATAAGCACATGAAAAGATACTGGACATGCAAATCAAAGTCTCAATGAGGTATCATTTCACTTCATGTCTCCTAGTGTGGTTACAACAAA
>NW_006284336.1:1614427-1646487 GCF_000327345.1 Myotis davidii | reverse complement strand
CTCGTTTTTTTGGTTGATTTTTCTTTGTTAAATGGCATTTAAATATATAAAATAAATATCAAAAATATGTCTTTGTTTTACTATGGTTGCAAATATCAAAAAATTTCTATATGTGACACGGCACCAGAGTTAGGGTTTTTTAAAATGCTGACACGCTGAGCTCAAAAGGTTCACCATCACTGTGCTATACCATGAGTAGACCTGGAAAACATTCTACTTAGTGAAATAAAATGAACACAGAAAGATAAAGATTGTACGATTCCACTTATATGGGATACCTTGGATAGGCAAATCAGAGAAGTAGAAAGTAGAATGGATCCCACCAGGGCTGTAGGTAGTAGGGAAGGGGGGTTATTTTTTAATGGGTACAGAGTTTATGTTTGAGCTGATGAAAAAGTTTTAGGTATAGAGAGTGGTTATACACACTGTGAATGAGGTTAATGACCCTGATTTATGCACTTAAAATGGTAAAAATGATAAATATTACATTAAGTATATCTTACCACAATTAAAATAAATGGATGCCACACACAAGCACTAAAATCCATGCCTTGTCTCACAGGAGAGCTTGCCAGGCCCTTGCTTTGGGTCTGTTTACTCTCATCTTACAAACAACTCTAACAAAACATAATTAATTGGATTCCTCATCACAGAGTCTGGAGACAGCTCACTCATGAGGCCTCTGCACATTTTAATAAGGTTGGCAAATATCTGGGAGGGATGAAGAAGAGCAGGGCTTTCTGCCAATCCTGGTGATTCAAGTTTACTTGATGGAATCCTTTTTAGAATAGCCTGGATCTTGCCATTTTAGACTAGCTAGGAAATGGCCTTGGGCAAGGCATGTGGTCTGTCTAATCTCCAAATCTGGTATGTGGAGTCTGACCCTGACAAAACCCATCCCACAAACTGTCAGGGATGGTGTGTGTGTGTGTGTGTGTGTGTGTGTGTGTGTGGTGTGTGTGTGTGTGTGCGCGCACGCGCGCGCCCAGGTAACCACTTAGCCACTGTTGTTCTCCCAAAGAAAAAGGGCTTGGAATGTCAAGTCCAGGAGAGGTGATAGGTCTCAACAACAACAAGCAAAAGAAAATCACACAGTGCTGACCAGCAAAGAGAGCTAGTTTCATGCAGAACAGGAATAAAAAAGGCTAGACAGACTGGCAGGCACTTCAGGCAGGAGGCAGGCCGGGCAGGATTGCTGCAGCTAGTACAGGTGAAACCGCAGTACCAGATGCTCGTGTGGGCACAGCAGGCGCATTCTAAGGGGCTGTGCTGGCAGGGCAAGGTCTAGCGTAGCATTACGCAAAGTGTGGTCCACTGGATCAGCAGCTCAGTGTCAGCCAGAAACTTGTTAGAAATGCAGATTCATGGGCCCCTTCTGAATCAGCACCTCTGTGGGAAGGGTCCAGGCATCAGTGTTTTAGTAACTCACCAGGCAACTCTGATGCCTGCTAAGGGGTCCTGAGGATTGGATTGCTGAAGAAACCCAAGCCCTTATCCCAAGAGGTTTCCTCGGTGCCTCTGAAGGGCTCTTCTCTCCCAATAGCCCTCTAGCCTTGTCCAGGCTGCAAGGCTCCCAGATCTCTGACCAGAGAGCACTGGCTCTCTGTCCCACCCCCTTGGAACTGCTCAGGTCACGTTGCACATATGCCTGTTAACCTGTGCTGTGCAGGCATGCATCTCCCCAGCTGGTTCCCCCAAGGAGGGGTTCTTGGCTTTAGTCAGACTTTCAAATCATTGGGACCCCAATCACCCATCACTACTTACAACCCACCAGCACCCATCAGGTAAATTGCTACCTCCATGATGCATTTCTCCTCAGTGCTGTCTTCCCCATTCCCTGACCCTCCATCATCCAGCTTAGGCATGGAATAGAGATGGTTTCTTCCACAGAGGTGGTTATGTTTGCCTCTGGTTTCTTTGCATATTGGTCCCTCCTTGGCGCAACTGCCACAGTCAATTCATAAAAGCTCCCCTTTGCTGTGATCTGACTCTAGAACCTTCAGCGTTTACAGATCTCAGTAAGCAAATATCCATGCCCTAAAGACACAACTTGGATACTTAACCACTGTGCTTTTGAAAGCAAATTCTATAAGAACACTTACACTCATAGTAAGCCAAATTAATTTTTCTATGATCAACATCGGCAAGAGATCAGACAGAGGTAGAATGTTTACCACTTCCCCACACTATGGTAAACACTCTGCAGGCATCATTTCATTGAATCCTCAGAAGTTCAGGAGGGAGATAATTAGTTTTGTACCTATTTTTCAGCAGAGAAAACTGAGGCTTAGAAGACTCAAGCAACTTGTTCAAGGTTATCATAGGTAATGTGGGGGTGTCAAGAATCAAAAACAGGTAGACTGTTTTTTAACCCATCCTGATATCCACCATTCTACATGCACATGTGGTCTAGCAAATGGGTGGAGATGGAAAGAAGGAATGTCAACACAAGAGCCAGAAAGAAGAGGATGTAGTTTCTGGTGAAGTTGGTAATTGGCTTGGATGGAAACAGTCATGATCCTCCAAACCCACTCCCAGAAGAGCATCTCCCTACAACAATGACTTCCCCTCCACCAGGGAGGATAAGAATGCCAGCCAAGTAGGGCTGGAGGAGCAGGCGTCTTGGGGCAAGCTCCCGGGGAATCAGGACTTGCCAAGTTCTGATATGCTGCATGGAAGGCAGTGCTGGCTGGACTGAGAAGTGGCCCCTCGCCCCACAGAAACAGCTCTTTCTGGCATGAATGAAAACGATTTAACAACACCCAGCCACATTTCGAAACAGGCTAGGGCCGGAAGACGGAAAACAATATGGCACCCCAGAAACTGCTGAGCGCAGGACAAATACAGTGAATATTCTGCAAAGACAGTGAAATGATTTTTATCCTGAGCACCAGCTGATCCTACTCAGATCTTCACTTCTGGATCGCTCCAAGCAAATATTTCACGTATCCTGTGCAGCTGGTACCACTCCAAGCACAATCTGGGCAGAGGCCCAAACATATACCCCAGCCCACAGTGGATGGAAGGCTGAGGGATAGAAGGGCTTCCCTGGCTCAAAGGTGGTAGAGGAAACAGGCCAGAGTCTTGGAGTGCTGGAGTCTGCACAATTCTACATGGATTTGCCAAACACTCTGCAGGACAATTAAAAAGAAGAGAGACTGTTCCACTGTGCTAACAAATATGATTTGGAGATATCTTAACCGAATATTGGAGAAATTAAAAATCAGTTGGGCTTAAAGAATAATCAAAAGGTATAAAGACAACAAGCCTGGGTACCGAAGAACAACTTTGTTGAATAATGCTTAATAAGCACCTACTATGTGCAGAACACTGTGCTAGGTAATAGGAATACAGTGATGACTAGGAATAAGCTTTGCTTCAAAGGCAGCAAACAGTGAAAAATATCTAAGGAGTCAGAGAATCTGGGCTTGTGTTCTGTGTAAAATGTTGTGCTCAAGTCTGTTTCCCCCAATTAGATGGTGGGTGCCTCTTTGGTCTGAAATTATGCCAAGGCCAATGCCTGGTGCACAGCAGGTATTCGGTGAATGTTGGCTAGGATGAAGAGAAGTGAGTAAATGCTACAATAAACATGTGAGGGTCAAAGGAAAAAATTACACAGGAAACTGATTAGAACATATTTTGAGTAAATAAGAATATACTTTACGCCCAGAATGATGAGATACAGCTAAAGCAGTACTTGAGGGAAATATGTAGCTTTGTAATAAACATATGACTGATGTCTGGTGACCAAAGACCTTCTGGACCTTGACTGTGAGGCCTTTCAGGTGTACAGACTGTTTTGTAATTCAGCTTCATTTCCTCAGAGCCCAGGATAGTGCTGGGCACAGAGTACATGCTGGGGAAATACCTGCATTAATGGAATACAAATATTCCAATATGTTTCTAGGATGTCATACTCAGTTGTGTTTCTGCACTTGAAGAGCTATTGTTCATCTGGACACCCTGCCTAGAAAAGCCTTCCTGGCCTTTTACTATTGTTGTTTGTTGTATAGTCAGTCTTCAATAATAGTTAACATTTATTAAGTGGAGTGTCAGGAAACTGTACTGAGTCCTTCAAAAGTATAATCTCATTGAATCTGCAGAAAAAGTGGGTACAATTATGATCCTCCAGAACCAAAGTAGTACTCGCTTGTTGTACAGATACAGAAACTGATACAGAAACTGAGGCCCAGAGAGGTTAAGCAACTTGTCCCACATCACACAGCTAAGATGTATTAGAACCAGGACTTGAAACCAGACAGTGAGAATCCAGGGCTGCTGTCCACAACCACGGTGACTTACTGCCTCCCACTCAGGTTAGAAATAAGCTCCAACAGATAGTCTTCCTGGTAACTGCCCCTCCTCCTCTGTGTTCTCCAAACATACTGTGAGTACTGTTATTACAGTGCTGCCACACCCACAGGGTTGGTGGTCTGCTGTCCTATGCTCTCAGTTTCTCGTGACAGGGGCTGGGTCTTATTGTCTTAGCAGCCTCCCTAGAGGTTTAGCACAGAGGAAATGCTTAATACTGTCTACTCAACTCAGCCTGAGGCAGGGGTGGAGGAGCATAGTGTCTTAAACTCTAATGTGCACTTGTATCACCCAGAGAATTTGTTAAAATGCAGATTCTGACTTAGCAGATCTGGGGTTAGCCTGAGATTCTGCATTTCCTAAAAGCTCCCAGGGGTGCTGATGCTGGTGGTCCCTGGGCCAGGCTTGGAGTAACAAAGGGGATGATGAATGGGTAGAGTCTGGTAACACAGCTGCCTTTGACTCTGAGCTGAAAAAGTTCCTGACTCTGATCTGGGGCAAATCAGTTCACTGCTTCCAGTTTCAGGGTGCTGGTCTATAAAATAGGAACAACTGGACCCTTCTTACACAAGGCTGTTGTGGTAATTAAGTCAGATCAACTTAAGTGAAAAAGCCAGCACAGATTTGGTGCCAAATAGGGGTAATATTTCTGTCATGCGAGAAATTTTCTTAATGGTTATTTGTTGACTCATCCTCCTTGTAGGGTTTCTTGAATCTTTCCTAGATTGTCTTGGGTCTCCTGTATTACACCCACAAACACACATGAAGTTTGAAGTTAGCCTACCCGTGAGGCTGCCTGTATTGCCTGATTTCCCTCCCTAATTTGTTAACCATGATCTTTCTCTTCATACCCCTGGGGTTAGTACCTAAATCCAACAAGTAGTTTGGGATTTTTGAAGATGGGCTTGTGGTGCCGCAAACAAGATCTCCACAACCGGAGAAGGCAATTAACATTTCTTGTCAGACTAAACAGGGGCTGCCGAATGTCATGAGGAACCCAAGTATATCAGCTGTACCCAACAAACCAACCTCCTCTAGACCAGTGAGAGTCTTGGGGTCTAGGATCCCCCCACAAACCACAGAGAAACTATTGGGGTAGCTGACTAGAAGAAGGAAAGCAACAGACCAACCACAGATTTAGCCAATGCACATTTCTCCCTGGCATGCTTGTTGGTCTGGGAGCCGAGAGGGTGTTAGGCAGCACACAAAACCAAGCAAAAAAATTAAATGCTAAAGAAATCTACATGAAAACTCACTGTGTCTTTTAAATTTGTGGGGAAATGGGCCAAGAAAAAACAAATACATTATTAATAAAGACAAGCAGATCAAGCTTCCTGAAGGTTGTTCTTTCTGACCTGTTTTGCTAATGGCTCACTACAAACCGAGTCTGGAAATAGAGTCCGTTAACCTCTTAGGTGGTGATGTAATAAACACAGTCAAAAGCCTTTGGGGAACAGAAAAGAAAGTGTATTAACTGTTATAAGAAAGGAACAAGAAGTAACCTCAGACTGACATTAGCCCATCATGCTCTCCATGCATGGGAGGTACCAAGACTCAAAAAGACTCGTGTCCATGGCAGACCAAATTCATTCCCTGGGACTGGGAGTTTGAGGTGAGCTCTCTAGCCCTGAATCCCAGATCGTGCCACTTGCCCTAAGACAGAGCAAGTTCTAGGATGGGAGATGGGTACACAAAACCCCCTGTTCATTGTGGGCATCCCCTCCTGACAGTGAGATTGGGAGGAGTGTGATAGGCTGAATAATCCCCCTCCGCCCCTGCAAAAAAAAAAAAAAAGACTATGTCCTAATCCCAGAATGTATGAGTTAATACCTTACATGGCAATAGGACTCTTGGTGTGATTAGGTAAAGGATCTTGAGCTTCGGAGATTATCCTGGATTATTCAGGTGGGTGCAATCACAAGTTTCAATATAAGGAGTTAGGAGGGTCCGAGTCGGAGATGGAGCTGTGAGGACAGAGACAGAGACGGGAGGGATGTGGCCATGAGACAGGAAAAGCCAACAGCCCCTAGAAGCTGGAAGGAATGGATTCTCCCCTAAAGCCTCATGAATAAACCAGTCCTACCAGCATCTTGATTTTAGCTTCATCAGACTCATTTCAGACTTGAGGTCTCCAGAACTAGAAGACAATACAGTTGTGTTGTTTTAAGCCACTAAGTTTGTAATATGTTGTTACAGTGGAAACAAGACACTGATGAGGGGAACGTATATGGTCTCAGGTTCACATTTCAGCTTTGCCTCTTTCAAATAGATGACTGTGGGCACATGACGTACCTTCTCTAGGTTTCCATTTCCTTGTCCACAGAATGGGAATTCTGTAGAGGGCTAGTGGCGAGAATTCAATAAGGACCCAGGCTAGTGCCTAACACGTGGCAGGCTCTACCCATTGCTTCTGGATAAACTGGCATGTAACATGCTTGGAAACCAGAACATAAACCAAAATGCTCTTTGGCTTAGTTTTGCACAATGACAGGGACAGAAGAGGAAACAGAGAATGAGGAGAATGGAGAACTGATCCTGTCTATTGAGAACAGAAGAGAATCTTTCTTGTACCCTGTTTGGCTCTCCAGGGACAGTCAGTGCATATTAGGGATTCATTTCTCATTAAACGTGTCACTTTCTTATTTCCATGCCATGCCCACCTTCACAATACCTCAGCATTTACATGGCATGGGTTCCCAGCTAATTAACCTATTCTAACACTTCATCTTGAATCTTCCCTGAATCACCACTCAGCATCAGGCATGGTCTCACTGCATAAAGTCCTCAGCTCAGCCTTCTGTGGACTACCATACACAACGTGTACTGTCTCAAATCAAAAGTGGGAATGCAGTGACCCACATACATAGGAGAAGCACCTCTCATTTCTGTCTAGAGATAGCAAGAACTGGGGACTCAACACAGCTAAAGTGGGACCCTGGGTTTTGTCTGCAGAAGGAGCTCCCCTGACACTTTTTAAAAGAAAATGCCAGCCTGGGAAGAAGATTCTTTTCTCTCCAAAAACTTGGACACAAAATCTTCAAATAGTAATGCACATATGACAATGGAGACATCCTCTTTATAGCCAATGCTAATGTCTTACTAGTATATACATCATCGCCCTCGACCCTCACAAGAACTTATTGAATATATATAATTATATTCATTTCCCAATGGGCTCAGAGAGGTCAATTAACTTACTCAGGATCACACAGTGAGGAGAGGTGGCAGCATCAGAATCAAAGCCAGAGTTGTCCTTCCCTGAATAGCAGGGAAGGACAAGTGAATAAGAAAGCACCTGCTGGCTGACTGTCTGCCATGCAGATCTGTGGAGATGGAAACTGAATGGTGTTGACAAGTCACAAGATTCTGGCATCGCAGACTTAAACACACTTAGGGCAAGCCTGCTTCAGTTCCGGGACAGTAACTGTGCCTACCAAATTATAGATGATCACAGCAGCCTCACAGATCCCATCTGAAATAACTGGTAAGATAGTTCACTCTTTTGTCTTATCAATCCTTCCAATTAAAACAAATATTGGTTTGGTTTCAGTTTATCTTCACCACCACGCTGCAAGTTGCTAATCTCCCATTTACATGAAGAGAGACAATGCCCTAGCTACTTTAGCTCAGTGCATAGAGAGTCTGCCTGCAGACCAAAGGGTCCTGGGTTTGATTCTGGTCAAGGGCCCCACTTTCTCTAAAAATCAATGGAAAAATAGCCCTAGGTGAGGATTAAAAAGGGGGGGGGGCGGGGAGAGGGAGAGAGAGAGAAAAATTGGGCTTAGAAACTTCCCTGGTAATAACAGCTACTGAAATGAATAATGTGGCTCTATTTTCGAGCTATGTAGTTTTAACCTTTTACCTATTTGTTGGCAAATCATAGTGATTTTCCCTTTATGATGGTGACAGAGAATTTTCTTTTAAAACAAAGTTAATGAAGGTATGAATTGATTTCAATCAATAGATAAATTTTAATACATTGATCTGAAATGTTTTGAATGTTCATTAAATGGGAATAAGGGAGCACTGTGAAGGTGGAAGAAGACTGACAGAAATTTTGGGAAGGAGCACCCTGGCCATTGCAGCAGAGGGTCAACTGTGACACGGGGCTGTGGTGCCTGTAAGGTTATTAGTGATTTCCTTCCTGAAATGGGTTAAAGACCAACCAACAGACTGGTTTCCAAGAGGGCATGGAGGTGGCTTCCGGGGTTACCGCAGGGACTGTCATCCATATCCTTATCCTAGGGGTGTGTTTATGCCCCATGCTGCTGGCATCTTTGTCCTCACAGCCCCCCTTCAGACCTCACATAAGGGTCAAAATGTGTCACAGAGGCTGCCAAAATGCTCTGTTTAAGAAGGAAGAGAAGCAGGTGGTGTGTTTTAGAAAGATGTACACTAAAATACATTTAAATATGAGACCTTTATATGATTAACCCAATTATTTGTTAAATGGCTCAACCCCAACACTCTGTAAAATTTAGCAGTCTTAACAAGCTCCTGCAACTGGGGTGCTGGATGGTCTTTGCCATAGGAACACATCACACGAGAGACTGATCAGGGAAGAATCCTAGAAGCAATGGATGGTGTCTGATAAGACATTTGCCAAAGCTAACCTCACTCTAAATATTCTTTCGGGGGAGAACATGACATTTAACTCATTTTCATTCACTTGGAAGTAGTGTTGAATAAATAGTCTGAACTCTAAAAGGCCAGCTAAAGATTTTGTTTTTCTATTGCATTCGTCATTTACTGCTGCATAACACATTATTTCCAAAGCTGAGTGGGCTAAACCAATTTCTTATCTTACACATTCTGTGGGTCAGACATTTGGGAAGCAGCTTAACTTGGTGGTTTTGGCTCAGGCTCTCAAATGTAGTTCAAGTCAAGATTATGGGTGAGTTGGCAGTCATCTGAAGGACTGGCCAGGGCTTGAGAATCAGCAACTAAGGTGGCTCACTCACACGGCTATTGGCAAGGGGCTCCAGTCCCTCTTCACAGCACTGCTTGAGCATCCTCACAAAATGGCAGCTGGCTTCCCCATAGTCAGTAAGACAGAAACTTCAATGTATTTTACGGCCAAGCCTCAGAAGTTCCATATTGCGATTTCTGAAATATTTTATTGGTTACACAAGTCAGCACAATCCAGTGTAGAAGACCAAAAATGCTGAGAATCCTTGATTGGGGGTCACATTTCTCAGCTTATATTTGATTTCTGGTCCACTATCTTAAATGTAGGTACAGTAGTTGCTTAAGTGTAGTTTAACGGAAGAATGAATTAACAAACAAAATGAAGCTGAGGGGTGTTATAAATTATAAAATTTATCCAATCAGTACATAGTGCAAAACTCCCATAGGAACAGTAAAGCTCTCCCAGAACACTAAAAATAATCCTTTCCTCTACTTTTCTCTTGGGTTTGACAGTCTGTTTTGGCTAAAGTCCATCTCGTAATGGTCTAAGGTAAACTATTGCTTAACTAATCTTTTCTTTTTTTTTTTTGAATCCCAGACTGAGTAAACTTCAAGCTTCCTGAATAATGTCTGAGTCCTACAGAGTTCTGTCCTTTCTCAGCTGCCTTCACTGTAACTCCCAAAGCTGCTCATTTTATTAAATTTAATTTGTTCCACATCCCCATGAAATCAACTGAGTCTTAAAAGTGAACAAAATGATTCACAAACATGATGTCTACTTTGCCTCTTTATGCATCCGGGCCCCCTGAAAAGAAGCAGCACATGTGAGGCTTTGAACATGTCATACCCAAGGATACACAAGTGAGGCCTTCTCCTCTCAGGGGCATTTTGTCATGTAATTTAAAAGCGAGTATTTCTTACAGACCTACACTATGCTAAAAAGCTGTTATTCTTGGCATGCATTTTTCTCATAATTTAGACCAGAGAACAATCCCATGATATTGTAACGATTATTAATATGCCTAGTATATAGAGGCAGGAAGACTCAGGAGGTAGTTGGAGGTCCCAACACTTTTAAGTAAAGGAGGCAGGACTGGAACCAGGCATGTTTTGGCCATTATTCCCACACCTTTACCAGGGATGACCCTGCACATACTTAGCAGTCTGTAATGGAGCGGTCCTGGAGGCTCCTACCCACCCCAGCATCCATCACTCCTTCAAATGGTGGCTCACTCAGGAATCCCAGAAGTATGTGCGCACCCAAGGGGCTTGGGGCAGGACTATTTATCAAACAGTGTGAAAGTATTTGATATTCTGACACGGGTAGGGTCACCCCCATTAGGTAATGGCTGAGAACATCCCTACTCTGTCTGTATCATCATGCAGCCTTAAAATTATTAATATCATGGGGCCCCATCATCCTAATAGAGAAGGAAGTGGTCCAAGGGAACAGAGACAAGTCCTGCTTTACCCAAAGCTAGAGTTGTGGGCCACCTACTGCATTCCTGTCAATTTCTGCAAATGTCTAAGACTCTCTTATCAAAGTTTTGGGATCAAGTACTCAAGGAGAGCCCTCCTTTTGCTTGTATATTCTGTGATCGTATAGGCGGTGAGCAGTGCTCTTGCCTTGGCACAGCAGTATTACCCAAGCAGAGAAGGAGCACTGCAGGACCCAACACAGATCACAGCAAATAATTACCCACTGGCTGCTCCAGTGCAGCCCCCAGTCATGTTTGTTCAGCTCTTCAAGAAAGGGCCTCGGAGGTCTCTTCATCTGCGTTGTCAAACTCAAAGGCCCTGGTGATGAGGGTCAAGATCTCTTTCTCTTATTTCAAAAAAAACAACAAGGACACATAACCAAAACGGTGCATTTCATTGGCTGTGTACACTAATTAAAATGCCCATATTGCCATGTTTTTGGACATAATTCAAACATTCAAACATTCATAAGTGAAAAAAAACAGATAGAGAAAAACAAATACTAAATGATATCACTTATATATGGAATCTTAAACAAAGAAAGAAAAGTTGAACTCATAGGAACAGAGAGTAGAATGGTGGTTGCCAGGGGCTGGGGATTGGGGGGAAAAGGAACATGTTGATCAAAGGGTTTAAACTTTCAGTTATGAGATGATGAAGTTCTGAAGATATAATGTACAGTCTGGTGATATAGTTAGACATACTGTATTGCATACTTGAAATCTGCAAAGACAGTAGATCTTAAGCTTTCTCTCTCACATACAAAAAAAGGTAATTATGTGAGGTGATGAATGTGTCGATTAAATTGAGTGTCGTAATCATTCACAATGTATACATATATCAAATCATCACGTTGCACACCTTAAGTACATACAATTTTATTTGTCAATTATGCTCAATAAAGCTGGAGAGAAAATAAAGGGAACGCAAGGAAAGCTGCTTAAAAAAAAAGAAATTCCAAGACTGATACATGATAAATGAATTTTTAATAAATACCATTTTTTGGAGAGAAAAACTTTAAGAACATGGAGTCTAAGAAGGGAGGTGAAAGAAATTGGTATGTGCAATGAGAACTTTGGCTTCCACATTCTGCACTAGCTTCTCCAAAATTCTCCTCTAGGAAGTCTTAATGACCTCATCATTCACTCATTCATCCATTCAGTAAATAGGGCAATGGGCAGTTAGTAATTGGCGCATGGATCTTAGATTGACTGATGCTGTCTTCCCTGAACATTCACTGAACTCTCCTCAGTTTACTTTACAGAGGAAGGAAGCCTGAGTATGGGGAAGTGATGCTCTCAGAGCTTCATTTCCAGTAAATCATGGTAAAGGAGATGGTTCCTCCAGGGGCCAAGTCCTCTGGAGAAAAAGCTGCCACCAAGGAGAAGAAAATGGCCGGCCAAATTCATGAATAATCACAATCTAATAATGCTTAATAGTGCCCTATGGGATAATCTAAAAAAAATTCTGGGAGTAACCACAAGGGTTCACATTAGTAATAATTTAATGATCATCCTCCTTGGCATATCTCTCTTCTTGATATGGGTAAGTTAGATTGCATTGGACAAACTTCCTCTATTTCTGCCACTTATGAAGCATTTGACCTTGGACAAGTCCCTTCACTGTGTGCTTTCTTTCAGTTTTAAAATCCTATACTGATATTTGCAGTGACAAAGATAGTTGTGAAGAATCTTGAAAAGTATAGATGGATGTCCCCTTGACTCCAGTATATTCCCTCTCATTCTCTCTGCATCTGGCTTGTGAAATGGGAATCCTAGAAGATTCATGGAGTCATTGCCATCCTGGAAGAACCAGAACACCAAAGAACCCAGAATTATGCCCAATGATATTTGCCTTGGAGTGTGCGGCTGCCCCAGGTAGCACCAAGCCAAGTTAGGGCCATGACAGATTTGGGTAAGGAAACTAGACCCTTGGAATTCCTGACCAGAGAGTTAGGCTGGCTTACCAGGCCACTTAAATAGTGATGTGACTGAATTTATTAGATGACACTTATTTATTTCATAAAGTTTTTGTGAAGATTAAACATAACAATTGCATATAAAGTCCTTAGCACTTTATAGAAAGTGCTCTATACATGTTAACTTAAGATGGTTATTATCATGGAAATGAACACAAAGTGTCCATCTTATAGATTTGCACCATGATTTAGGAGTGGGATTAAAAATCTGCTGAGCTTGTTAGCTAAATCATATTAGAAAAAATAATCCTGTTTTAATCTGATATTCTGCAACACCTATATGAAAATGACTAAATAACATTTACTATATTTCACATCACTCAACTACTTAAGTGTATATTTTCAGTTCTGTGTCTATGTGAATCCCTCGAGAGCAGATATTATACAAGAGATAGAGGGGTTTTCTTCTATGAATTGAGATAACTAACTGGCAAGACTTGGTCTGTGTTAAATTAATCAAAGTCAGAATGTGTTGACTTTAAGTGGATTTGATGCCTTCTCTTCTCCTCCCCCTCCTCTTTTTTTATTTTTTTTTTAAAGAAAAATGCTGATTTTCTTCAGTGGAATGCAACAGCCCATCTTCACATAGAAGGGGCAGCAATCAGTACCAATCAGGTGATTCGTTTTCATTTGGGTGACCACTTTGCCTCTAGTCTTATCCTAAACATGTGCACATGTGCCTGCCTGCCTTCCTTCCTTCCTTCCTTCCAGAATGTTATAATATAGGTAATAAACTGGGCCTGTATACTTTTTCACTCTTTGTATAAGTGGCTTCCTTAATTTATAGTTTAATATTACACTCTATTTTTACTCAGGCATATAAGACTTGCATGACTGACAGAAGAATGTTCGGATCTTTAGCAAATTCTAAAATAATGTATTATTACTTGAATCTTTTAAAAAATAAATAAAGGGTCTACCTGATAAATTCTTAGAATTATGTCACAGGTTAAAGGTTTGTTAGTATACATCTATACTTCTTTTTATTGGTTAATGACAATTCTTAGTTTCAGACTCCCAGGAAACTCAGTTAAATTTAATGCTGGTAGACATAATTTAATTAATGTTCCTGGTATATTCATCTCATATTTTATTCTAATTAGTTTCTAACAGGTTATTCAAAACATAAATAAATATGTCTAATTGTCCTTTACATGTGTTGTACTAGTCCCTTTTGTGTTATTCCAAATCTACTTTGGAAGACAATGTGGTGTCAGTGGTTTGAAACAGCACTGTTCTTTCTTCATGTTTTTTAAGCCAATTGGCTCCTCCTTATCCTAATGGGAATTCTGTTTTTAGGTCACACAGCTAGGACTCCTGGTGACACCTACCTCTCACAGTTCTTAGGAGTGACAGAACAGGGAGGGAATTTTGTGCTTGGCACTGCAGTCTTTCAGATGAACTGAAGCTCAGTAGAGGAATTAAATGAAGATCACCTGGTAGACCAGAAGGCCTGGGACGTGGCTTCTCTTCTGTGTGGATCAGGCAGCAGCTGAACTACACAAAGATTTAAACGGTCATAGAGGAATTGGTATTTCTTCTCTTTTCTTTTTGTTTCTCCTCGCTTCCTGGCTTTTAAGATGTGGAAAGGACTTTAAAAATTTTTTCCATATGCTGTCTTATTTCTCTTATATTTAGCCTATGGTTGTCTATTTACAATTAAAGGAAAAGAAAAAGGGCTGCTCACAGTTACTCTGTGAAAAAGCATTAGACTTGTAAACAGCATTAGAGTTTTAAAAAGCCACTTTCTGGTCTTCTATTTTGAGGACTCTCAAAATGAAGAAAGTCAAACTTGGTGTTAAATAACCACCCAGGATGTGGCTGTCAGCTTGAGGTGTTAAGAGAAATGGTTTATAAAAAGCCTGGTTAAATATAGGAAGTACAGTTGCATTCCAGGTAACCCGAGATTTGAACATCCAATATGACTTTAATGGAGGCAATCTATTTGGCCCATTTTCACAGATATATAATATATTTTACCTATTTTAAGGTCTGTAATTTTTTTTTTCTTAGCTATTTCTCAACTAGACCAGCAAATACTTCCTCCAGCCTTATTCATGCTCTGTTATTATCTGCCCATGTATCCCCCACCTTAATGTTTTTCTTACTGAAATAAATACGTAAATACATTCTTAACTATGGTATATACTGCTACTCCTAATGTTAAGGAAAACCACAAAACATTAAATGGTCTACCACCAGAATCCAAAACCTGTGTGTTTTCAGTTTTTTTTAACTTAAAATAGTAATTTTAATGTAATAGTCTGTGTAGAATTTTCAAACATTCCAGTATTCTTTAATTTTAACTCTCTTAAAAATCAATTTTTTTCTCTGTAGGGTGGGGCTTTAACTTCTTTGGGGCTCTGTTTCCCCATCTGTCAAATGGGGCCACTACTGTTGTTGCAGGTGGTTATAAGGATTGAAAGATAATCTACATTTGACCCCTGGCACATAGACAGCAGCTAACCCATAAAAGCACTGCTGTTTTGTATTTGCTTCTCCATTCAAGCAGTCCTGGGTCATGAAGGGTCAGACCTCACCACAGTTGTGGTCCACTCATCCCACAAGGCCAGAAACACACCATGGCTGGGTGAGCAGCAATTGATAATTTTAGAATACACTTGACCAATTTCTCTGATCCCACTGCTACAGATAGTCCCTGGTTTCATCCAGGTTTGAATTTCACTGTGGCTCCAGGGATAGAAAAAGGCATTATTTGATTGCAAGGAGAAATGGGAGACTGTATGTCAGGATGCTTTTCACATCAACTTACCTCCCCTCAAAGATGCTCCTTCCTACTTAAAATATACGGGTTTAGAAGCATTTTGGCAGCATCCATGTTTGACGTGTCAGAGGGCAAGGTGCATGCAGATGTAATATCACCGAGTGGTGTAATCCGAGTGTGCATGAAAAATAACTGCAGAGGGCACACTTCGAACCTCAGGGAACCCTTTTGCCATGGGCCCTGATAGCACCTCAAATAAGCACCTTACCTAATCTCCCCTGTTGATTCCTATCTGCGCCCAGTGATTTCATGCAGCTGCCATCTGCTCACCAGTTAGGGCATGTTGATTGAGGCTGTACTATAATAAGATCCAGAGTCTCTGATGGTAACGTAGGCTTGTTTTGGAGATGGAGCAAGACCCTAAGGAAACGCGGGAGGGAGCCAAAAGGTGAATTTTATAGCCAGCATGGCTGGGTTAAGTTTCTCCTGTTTTATTTAACTTCATATCCCCATGGCTTGACATGAAAGCATGCCCAGTAAACACTGGTGATAAAAATGATTGAGCAGCCCTGGCCGGCTTGGCTCAGTGGATAGAGCATCAGCCTGCGGACCGATTCTGGCCAAGGGCACATGCCTGGGTTGTGGGCTTGATCCCCAGTGGGGGGTGTGCAGGAGGCAGCCAATCAATGATTCTCTCTCATCATTGATGTTTCTATCTCTCTCTCCTTCCCCCTTCCTCTCTGAAATCAATAAAGAAATATATTTTTTAAAAAATGATTGAGCAACTGCCCAGAAAGAGTTAAACATTTCCACCTGTGGGCAACGATAATTATTTACATAGAGTCTTTGGGGCTATTTTATATATATTTGTGATTTGTAGAGTGTAAATGAGATTCCTTCGTTCCTCATTCATCAGACAGGTATTGAGTGGTCACTCTGTCCAAGGTCTGGTGACCTTTGTACCTGGGGAGTTCAACACATAACCAAGGACACAGGTACACTGGATAAATGTCAGCAGCGAGAATGAGCAAATCAGGTCCAGGAGAAGAATAGCCACATCTGTGGGAAAATTAACTGCATGATAGGCATGGAACTCTTCTGTCATCCATTAGGGTCTGCAGAGGCCACATGCCCTGGCCAAGTTCAACACTCTGCTCTGGCCAAGTTCAACAGATAGACTTGGAACTTCCTGGGCCACTGTGGACTAGGGCTGCCCTGAAGGAGTTTCATTTCAGCTTCAGAGTCTTTGAGAACCATGGGATGTTCAGTCTCAGAGGGACCCAAGAGATCAAGGACAGGTGGGGAAACTGAGGACTAGAGAATGGCTACCATTTAGCCTCAGTCATAGAGGAACTGGAGACAGAGTTAGGACGGAGTTAGGGCTCCAGCATGTTGAGTCATCTACATCTATCCAGCGGCATCTACAGGACCTGCCCTGTGTACTGTAGGAGCTCATGGGTTTGCACTATGGAAGAGAACTACAGTAAAAGAGGTAAATTCTGAGAGGCAGGTGCAATTTGGATCTGTAGGGCATGTAGACCCTGATAGAGAATGTGGATTTTTATTATAAGTGGAATATAAAGTATGTGGGCGGGGGGAAGTTGTATTAGTCAGTTATTGCCACAAGACTGCTGCATAACTAGCAACCTCAAAAGTTCAATGATTCAGAGAAACAAATATTTATTTTTCTCACTCACTGATCTACGGGTTGGTTGGGTTTTGGCTGATGTTGACTGGGCTTAGCAGCACTTAGCTCCAAGTTGTAGGTCAGGTTCAGGTTAGCTTCCTAGATCTTATTCTGCAATTCAAGCGTAGAGGTGTTGGCTACATGAGAAGTGAAAGGGGACAAACGCAATCAGGCAAGCACATTTCAAGACTCTGCTCATATCACATTGGCTAGTATCTCATGGGCAAAAGAAAATCACATGACCAATGCCAAAACCCCAGGATGAAGGAAGTTCAACCCACCCACCAGGAGGCCATGGCAAAAGTGGTGACATCTGGTATTCCTGTTATGGAGTTTGGCAGGGCCAAAGCGCCCATGCTATCCATGGTTCATAGGAAACTAGCAGTGCATTCCCAGGCACCCAGAGTGCCCATTAGGGTCAAGGCCTAGCAGATGATTGATCACTACCAATCCAGACACTCTTCCCCTGGCCTCTCAGCACCAGCCTCATCCTGCCCTATTTTGGAGCAAACTAGGCCAGATTTCTTAAAGGACTCTGCTGTCATGAGTAGCCAAACCACCCACAATCGTCCAAACAGAAGGATGCCCTTCGACAAATCACAGGCAGCTTGTGTTCCCCTAACTGGCCTTCGCCAGTCCTTTGGCTTTCTCAGAGCCAGCCCTTCTCTAGCTCTGGTTGGGAGAGGAGACACGTTATGGACCTGCCCAGTAGCCTCCTCAGGTCTGACTCAGGGTTCGGCCTCACAGTGGCTCAAGTCAAGGCTGAAAGGAGGGGTGTGCTTGCTTTCCTTGGCAGGGTTCTGACACAGGCACAGTCCTTGTGATATTAAATACAATGTGCTTTTCCAAATTGGAGGACCCACGTTGCCCATTGTATTTTAGCTGTGACCTAGCCCCCGACTCACCCTTAACTTTTGTCTTGGGAATAGTTGAGGAGGAAAAAAAAAAGAAGACGGAAAAGGAGAAATATATGAGGAGGGGGTGGCAGTGGGGGGGCGGGTGTCTATGAAAATTTATGTGCTGAAAAACAGCTGTAAAATGTTTAATGTTTCAATGAACATTTTATGTTTATAATAAAAAATCCTCCAGCCAAGAAGGTCTTTAAAATATTACATTCCAAGCAGATTCAAGAAAAAGAGGCAAAGTGAGGATATTCCTACCAACCCCTCTCTATGGAGTGACCCCCAAACACTAACCATTAAAAGGAGGCCCCTCCTCGTGGTGTGTTTTAGCACCAGCTCAATCCTGAGCAGGAAGGGAGGGAATAATGGCCATGATCCACTGGGAGACTGGCAACACGAATGAAAAATACGCTCATTTTTCTCAGAGCCAAGTACCCGTGGCATGAAGCCTTGGAAACTCGGACTTTGAAAGTGGAGGTGGAAGGAGTGGGGGCAGATGCCCCGCTCAGCCAAAAGCTTGCTAAGAGATTTGACTGCAATCAATCAGTCCACCAACAGGAACTGATCAGGTGCCACTGGGCCGAGGTCTTCCAGGAAAGAGCCTGGCTCAAAGGACTTTGGCTTTGACAGAGGAACAGGTTCAAGTCCAAACTCCACTCTGCACTGGCTCCTTCTCCTGAGGTAAGTTCTTTAACCTCTCAGGACTCCAATTTATTCATCAATAAAATGCAAGTGGCAAGCATCACTGGCCAGCTCCAAGTAAATGGTATGTGCTGGGGAACAGGAGTTGGGGAAGCCAGATAATGGGATGGAGTCGGGTCAGGGCAGGCTGTATCAGGTAGAGAAATTAAGATTTGATGTGGTAGGAAACTAGAAGCTGTGAAAGCTTTGAGAAAAATGTGAGTTTTGTTCTTTTTTTTTGCTTAATGGATGACTTTAGTCAAGTGTGAGTTTTCAGGCCAAGGAGTCAGTTTTACTTTTTATCTCTGTTGTAATTCATATTTTCCTCATTGCTTTTAGGTAATAGAAATGTAGGAGAGCCCCCAATCACTTCCCAGTCTTGTCCTTTCTTATCTTCTCTGCATACAAGGCACACACGGCAATTAAAACACATAATTGCAAACCAAGAGCACACCTTCCGTCTTGAGTCTGTGAGCTTTACCAATCCTGCTCCTTCTGCTTATTGCAGCCTTCCCCACCCTCTTCTCCTTTTAGCAAACTCCTACTCAGGCCTCAAAGTCCAGCTCCAGTACCACCTTCCCTGTGTGAATGCTCCTTACAGTGGCTCTGACAGCACACAATGCTCTCTTGTACCTCGACACTCATCACACAGCCTTAAAAAAAATCTTTTTAAATTTTGAAGCTTCTTGAGGGTAGCTAGAGACTTCACCATCTTGGTATCCCTTGAGTGTAGCTCAGGGCATGACGTGGAGTAGGTCCCCAGGAAATTCTGTTGGTAAATAAATGAATAAATGGTGGAAAACACGGTTTCCTTTTTACGATGGCAGGAGATGGGGCCTCTGGTCTCTGAGAGACAAATGGGGCCAGTGTCCCCCTTCTCAGCTCATGACCGAGCTCCAATCCACAGTGACAAGACACCCTGTGGGCTCCTGAGCAGGAAGGGGGGGCCCTCCTGTGACAGCCTTCGCCTAGCCCTGGAGCAGATAAGAATCAGGGACTGACTGGCTGTGCTGTTTAGCAAGGAGGCCTTTTAGATTCAAGAGAAAGACGCTTAGGTGTATCCTCCAAGGAGAAAGGTGGGCGTTTCCTTCCGGGGCTGGTGCAGTTCACTTCCTGCTCATGAATTCAGGGGTGTGATGAGGACTCTGTATTTTGGGGGTGGGGGGGTGTTCTTGGGAGACCCTTTCTGTTCTCCCAGAAGCCAGGGCCCTTTTTCCTCTCTTTGAGATGCTCAGTACATGGCCACTTCCCAAACGGACGCCATGCTGAGGAGTCACTGTGAACCACGAGAGCCACAGTGGTGGCTGCTCACTGGACAATTTAAAATGAATCCCCACAGAGTTTCACAAGAACATCAGATACCAAAGAGATGAAGGATGGAAACTCAAATGATAAATGCAAAGTGAAAACAAAACTGTGTCACGGAACCCCATGGGAACTGAAACCACAGGGCAGAGAGCTCTAAGTCTCCAGACACAAACAGCTTAACCTGGTGTGAGTCACCAGGGTAGTCGGAGGGAGCACTGGCAGGGGGCGAAGGCCCACTCTGAGGGGTATACACCCGGAGCTCGGGGACCCTCTGCACATTCCCTTCCCTAGAGAACTGTCTTCATTTGAATAAGAGGAAAGAGGGCCTGCTAGGCTCTGGCCGATACTCCAGATGCAAATAGCCAATGAGTTTCACAATCACCCTGTCTAGGAACAATGATCCATCCATTTGCAGCCGTGGTCTCAGCGCCAAGAGCTGGAATTTGTCTTCTTTCCTCCTGCCACGTGTCACCAGAGGCCATACTGGAACCCTCACTGGCCACAGGAGGTGGAGCAGTCCCTGTTCTCCCTGAGGCCCCACACTGCTTTGGTCCTACTCTACCATCAGTAAAATGCAACTCTGAGCACATCACTTACCTATAATAATAAAAGCATAATATGCTAATTAGATCAGACACCCGAACGACCTTCCAGATGTCCTTCTGGATGACCTTCCAGACAAAGCCAGGGCTGCGAGGGCTGAGCCCCTTGCACAAATTTCGTGCATCAGGCCTCTAGTTTATCTACAAATGATTATATACCATTCAGCATAATATCAGAAAACATTCAAAGAAATGGGAATGGGAATGGGTTGAGATAAAAGACAAAAGTAAACAGAAGCCGAAATGTTTCCTTTCTATGTTCTAATGCAGGGGACTTAGGGAAGCCAGATTAAAAAAGAAAAAAAATACAGGTTTCCTAGTTAAATTTGGGACACATTTTTGCTAAAATATTATTCATTGTTTACCTGAAATTCAAATTAAATGGACATCCTGTATTTTTATTTGCTAAATACGGCAACCCTAATGAGCCAGCAAATGCTTTCTGTTAAAGGCCATAGTAAAAGTTCCCTGCTTGGAGGGCTGTCTGGTGTTTGTTGCAACTATTCATCTCGGCCACTGTAGTGTGAATGCAGCCCTAGGCAACTTCTAAATGAGTGGGGTGGCTGTGTTCCAATAAAACTTTATTGATGAAATAAGTGGTAGGCTACAGTTTGCTGACCTCTGCCCTACTGGATCATCATTGGTGCATCCTACTTAGGAGAGCTCTGTTCTGTAAAAGACAATGGCCTGCATTTGCACAGTTCTCCAATAACATGACACAGAAGAAAAATAAACTACTGTCTTGTATTTTCTCTGGGGGCCAGGGGTTGGGGCAGGTGAGCGAGCAGAGGATTGTCACAACAAGACCTTGTATAACAGGGGAGGTAAAAAGCCTAAAAACAGGAGCATATTGGAGCTACACACACATACACTCACTGAGAAATTGCTACAAGCAATTGCTACAAGCAACACAGTAGGCTCCTCAGTGTTTGTTTCCTAAGCAAGATACTGGCTCTGGTGGGCCTGCATTCAGTACATCAAATTAAATGCTTCCCCTGCCCCAATTGCTAGTGATTCAATCGGCCAACTGGCAGCTATAACAACCCATTAACCTTTTTGCCAAATCAATTCCACCAAGTCCCCTTCCAGCACTAAGAGGAATTAAATGGCGCCCCCACGCCCTTGCGGAGATGTACCTTCTCAGTTACCACACACTGTGGAATCCACCTCTGCACCTGAACTCTGAGTCCCTGCTCCTCAGCTCCCCAACAGCGGCCTCTGATCATCAGAAAGCACAGGAACCCGGTTTCCTGAAGCTGTTTGCCCTCCGCTGTGCAGCCACCTGGGTACAGAGGTCCGAGCAGAAGGCGACTGCCAGCCACTGTTAGCAGTGCTATCTGCACAAATCATATCGCATTTGCTCTGAGCCAGATGGAGCTGCATGACTGAACTTCCAGGAGCCCCCTGGATGGGCAATTTCACGCAGAAACATGTTGGCATAGCGAACTACTAGTATGTCACATCATCATTTTAAACACCCTGAGGACCCCAGTCCTTCCTGAGTCCTTCCAATATAGCCTGTGGCCATGAGGCATCTTTCTAAATAATGGAGTTCTCAGAAGATGAAACAGTTCTTTAACTCAGTCCCACTATGTGGCATAGGGGCTGATGCAGGGGGCAGCTGTGCTTGGGGTCAGTGAGACGCAGCAGGGGGCAAAGGGACCCAGGTGGTCAGTGAGGTGGTGGAAGGCAGTGACAGGGGAGGCACAACTCAGTGCTCAGCTCTGGAAGCAGTGTCTCCCTTGAGGGTACAATTTGGAGAATCTCAATTTACTGAGGTGTGTGTGCAACAGGAAACGCACAATTTTGCTGTTCTGACCCCAACTGTTTAAAAACACATTGCCTGTGTTTTCCGTAATGAGGGGTCTCTCCACAGCCAGCCCAGCCCAGCCCAGCCTAGTCCTTTGCTCACCATGCCTACTGTCATCCAACTCACTTCCAGGGAACTTTCCCAGACTCTAGGACTTATGAGGGTGGGTAGTTTGCTTTCTCAAAGTATATGGCACACAGTAGGCTCCTCAGTGTTTGTTTCCTAAACACGGCCCTGATCCTCTTCACAGTTAGCGTGGAGGAGAAGGTCTGGGTACCAGCATCAGTCTTCTTTTGTTGTTACTTCTCACTTGAGGATATTTTTTCCATTGATTTTTAGAGAATGTGGAAGGAAGAGGAAGAGACAGAGAGAGATTTGATATGAGAGAGGCACATCAACTGGTTGCCTCCCATACAAGCCCGACCAGGGCCGGAGATCAAACCTGCAACCAAGGTTTGTGCCCCTGACGGGAGTTGAACCTGGGACCCTTTGGTCCATGGGCTGACACTCTGTCCACTGAGCCAAACTGGCCAGGCCGCAACATCGGTCTTACCAGCTTGCTCTGACCAAGCTAAGCAAACAGCCTTCTTTGAACCACCACAAAGAATGGTCTTTAGGATCACACATTCATTTAGCAAACACCTTTGGAGCCAAGTACTTAAGTATCCAGAAGGAAAGTCATAGCCTTGGCTTTGGAAGTCACAGTGAGGCTGGGGGTCACCAGGGTACAGAGGTGACCGTTGGCCAGCCTCCAGCTGTACAAACTTGCAGAATGCTAACCGCTGTACTCCGATACCAGGAAAAGTGCCCTCATTCAGGAAGCCGTGGCTTCTGGTTATTGAATTTGGTCACATCACCCTATGTCTTCCTAGGGCCAGGACTAACTTGGCAACACAGGACATGGCATTAGGGGTTCCCGGCGATGAGGGCAAAGAAATAGCACAGTCTAATGGGTGCAAAGACATTAAGAGTGGGACAACATTGCCCTGACCGGTTTGGATCAGTGGATAGAGCGTCGGCCTGCAGACCAAAGGGTCCCAGGTTCGATTCTGCTCGAGGGCATGTACCTTGGTTGCAGGCACATCCCCAGTGGCGGGGGTGTGCAGGAGGTGGCTGTTCGATGTTTCTCTCTCATCGATGGTTCTAACTCTCTATCCCTCTCCCTTCCTCTCTGTAAAAAATCAATAAAATATATATATTTTTAAAAAGTGGGACAATGTTTAGGGAATTTTTCTGACCACTCCCTGTCTCTAGATCTTCGGGATGAGGGCAGGTAACTGCATGGTTAGGGGAGCAGGCTCTAGGGCCAGACAGCCCCGATCTGAGCCCCTGTGGCTGCTGTCTGCACACCTCAAACTGACAGGTTTCACTTGGCGCACCCCCTGCCCAGGTCAGCTGGAGAAGCAAATGAGATCATTACAGTGAGAAAGCGTCAAAAAACCACGAAGTAAAATAAAAAATGTGAAGGACTGAAAGGATTAGACAAATGAGTAGCTGATTTTGAGCAAACATGAACTTGTCTATAAAAAGTGAGAAAAAGACAAAATCATACTTTAATACGCCAATAGTCCTAAAGCAGTGGATGCCTGACTGTTTAAAAATTCCTTTTATTCAATGACATGTAATGAAACTGGTCAACTGGAGCCGATTTTCACTTGTAAATCCCAGAGTCACACATTGGGAGAATCTGCAGATTCCACGCTGCACATAAATTATTATAACAATGAACAAGCAATCACGGCAATGACTGTTTCACCCAGTGACCAGGGCACATTTAATATGTAACATTCGGAAGAGGGGAAATTATCTATTCAACTCCAACAGCTCCCGAACCCTTAAAATGACTGCCATCTCCTCTCTGTGACAACCTCCTGAACTCTTATGAGTCAGACACACAAGGGCTTAAACATGTCACTTTTACCAACTAGAATGGGTTTTCAGAAAGACATAATCAGAGCCTCTCACTTGCTGGCAGTTGGCAGCTGCCACTTAGGAGCCCACCTTGCTTTGCTTCAGGCCACACAAGGCAGCCAGGCTCTGACAGTGAGGTCCCTGCTATGTGAGAGCTCACAGAATCACATCAGCACCTTTTGCCTGGGAGGGGGAAACCGGATTAAAAACAATAAATACTGATAAAGGAAAATGACTGACTGGGAACTCCTGGCCTTAGGGAGGGGCAGGTGAGAGAAGAGAGTGACCTGGAGACAAAGAACCCTGCCGCACTCCTGAGACTTACAGCATTTACTTCTCCTGCAAATGCAGTGGGCATAGCTCTGCATAACAGAAGTTGGGCAGGAAGAACTACCAGATTCAGCAAGGCACCAGTACATTACCTACAAGACCTGGATTTTTATACCATTTTATTCTCTTTTAATATAACCCAATAAATTTAATTACTTTGAGGTCCCTACTCATCACTCTGCAAATCTAGTATCTACTCTGGAACTTGTTTTGTGGGCCCTTGTGACTAAGGCAATAATAAAATGTACATTAGATTAACGAAAAACACTGTGGCACGGTCAACATGGCTCAATGGTTGAGCACTAACCTACGAACCAGGAGGTTGTGGTTCGATTCCCGGTCAGGTCACATGCCTGGGACTGTGGGCTTGATCTCTAGCATGGTGTGTACAGGAGGCAACCCATCAATGATTCTCTCTCATCATTGATGTTTCTAGCTCTCTCTCCTTCTCCCTTCCTCTCTGAAATTAATAAAAATATATTTTTGCAAGAAAAAAATTATGGGCTATGGATAATCATTAGTTTACATACATGTCCATTTGTGTGTGAAAATCTGAGGCACCAATGATGACTGGTGACTATGAGGAAAGCTGAAGAAGCTGTTGGTGCCCTGGGTATATCTTCTATTCCATCTCCCAGCTTTTGCAATCTTCTCTGGACAATTTTCCTTGGCTGATGTTCTTGTTCCCCTTGCCCAAGATACCTGGGAAGATACAGCCCTCACCACTCACCAGGAGATGGCTCAGCACTGCTTGATTGGGGGGCTGGGGGGGAGAGTACAATAGCCTGGCCCTCTGCTCAGTGTAGGACAACTCTGAGGTCCAATTTATACTGCAGAGCCTCCCCCACCCCAAGCATCAGGCCAAACTAGACATCACTTGAAATCACATTTTCTCTTCACATCTTTACGCTTCCTTACCTGGTCTCCTCACCATTATAGGTTTCTCCTGAAAACACTCCTTCAAAAAAGCATGCAGCCAAATCCCTATCTCAGCTCTGCTTCTGGGTGACTCAACCTAAGACTCAGAGTTAACAGAATCAACAAAGACCGGACTCTCTTGAGGTTGGTTTACCAGTTGTCTGACAGGTAAATTGAGAAGTCAGACCTATTGAGAGGTAAGAGGAAGAGACCAAGTGGGTACAGAACTTATGGGTAAACAAGAATGTATTCAGATCCCCCGCCAAGTGGTGGGAGGGGCACTTGCATGGATTCTGTCCAGACAGGGTGTGGAGCATTCTGGGATTCCCAAGGCCTCAATATGACACAACACCTAAAACAAAGCAGGTGGGGGAATCTTAGGATTCAATCTGCAATGTTCTGTGAAGTCAGAGACCATTGGTGCCATTGTGAAGTAGGACCTGTCCACACGCCTGTTACTGTGGTGGCCGAGGAAGGCATGGTGATTCCACGAGAAGATGAAGATGCCAAGAGCAGGGGATCTGTCTGCTCTCTAACAAGGACAGGGCAGGCCTATGCCTGAAGATACTAAAAAGTGACTGGTGACTGTGTGCTCTGAACACCTGGATGGCTGAGTGTAAAATTGGGATGTTTATAGTAAACATCTAAATGACTCCTGGAGTCAAAGCATCTCAAAATAGGATACTGCCTCTGTAACAGTCAAGGTTCTCCAAAGAATCAGAATCAATAGTACATAAACATATTTACTAATTAGAAGTTTGGGGCTCATGTGATTATGGAAGCTGAGAAGTCCTGATATCTTCAGGGCAGCTAAAGACCCAGGACAGTCCAATGATGACTCTGCCAGCCTTTTCCTCTATTCAAGCCTTTAACTGATTAGATGAGGCCCACCCACATTAGACACACTCAGAATAACATTTGAGCAAATATCTGCACATCTCATAGTTCAGTCAAGTTGACACTAAAATTAATCATCAGGGCCTTAGTTACATATAAACCATCTCTGCCTTCAAGTTCAAGTAGATCAAAGGACTCACATGTTTCCCAAATAAATACAGAATTAGCTCTGTTGACTAGAAATGTCTGCCAATAGCTCTCAAGATTAAGAATGCAAAAGACAAATAGGTTCACTAACACAGCAAATATTCATGAAATCTGATTAGGAATATTATGGGAAAAGATTATGGGCAAAATAGGTATGCAAATATTAAAGGCAAGTTCAAGACTTCGGAGACTATACTCCTGAAACATACACGGAGGGGGATATTTTTTCTTCTTTAATTCTCTTACAATCCTTGTAAAAAACAACCAGAGTCTTGTTTTGATCCTTTTTTTGTTTTTAACACCTAACACTCCAATTTCAGAGTCAGCAGCAATCATAAGTATCTTACTAAAATTTAATACCACTGTTTTTATTATATTTATTTTTATGGATATCTTGCATTTATGACAAATGATTCTGGTCTTCCATTTCCATTTGTAATAATATAAAACTTTCCTTATAAATAGCTATACATAATAATCCCAGTATATAAAAAGATAAATTTAAACCAAATAATATAACAGAAGAGCAAATAAGACAAAAATTGTAAAGGTAGTATAAAGCTAAAGCTTCGGAAATACTGTTTGACATTATAAAATCAATGGTAAAATAGGCCAGGTTAGGAATATCTCAACTAGTTTCCATTGACTTATTTCTATTATATTTAAATTAACTAAAGAATTTGAGTCAAATGTCCTTAAAGTCAGATATGCCCACACCATGTCCAGGTGGTTAATTAAGTGTAAAGATTTACTTTCTGATTAAAAAAAATAGCTAAGAATATTGACTTGAGCATATTCCAGTTATCATATCTATAACAGATCACCCAAAACCTTAGAGGTGTGGAACCACTTATTCTGTCCATGAATTCTGAGAGGCAGGCTTTTGAAGAAGGCACCAAGGGGGCAGTCTGTTCCTCCCTCAGAACATTTAGAAGCTGGAATTAACCGAAGGCTCAGTTCTTCACTTCATGCCTGGTGGTTGACGCAGCCGCAATTCCTCCCCACATGAGCCTTTCTTTGTAGCCTCTACGCCGGAGCTAGACTGAGCTTCCCCACAGCATGGCAGCCTGGTTCCCAGGGTAAGCATCCATGAGTAAGACAGGCCCCTACGGAAGCTATATCCCTTTATCACCTAATCTCACAGGTTCTGCAATGTTCCTTGGACCACATTCTAATTCATTAGCAGAGAGTCAGTAAGGGTGACCCAGATTCAGGGATGGGAGAGTGGAATTAAACTCTACCTTGTATTGGAAGAATGTCAAAGAATTTGCAGGCAAATGTTATAAAACCACCAACAACAGAGGGAAACTACCCCCAGCCCCTGCATCCTGGTTTTATCTGCCTCTTTTTTTTTTAAATATATTTTATTGATTTTTTACAGAGAGGAAGGGAGAGAGATAGAGAGCCAGACACATCGATGAGAGAGAAACATCGATCAGCTGCCTCCTGCACATCTCCCACTGGGGATGTGCCCGCAACCCAGGTACATGCCCTTGACCGGAATCGAACCTGGGACCTTGCAGTCCGCAGGCCGATGCTCTATCCACTGAGCCAAACTGGTTTCGGCTTATCTGCCTCTTCTTACAGTCTTCCCAGCCAATAATGGTCACAATGGTGCTTGACCACACACATTATTACCTGGCTGCCACGTTGGGGTGTTTTATGCTATTTGTTCTCAATTCAAAGTATTGACCTTCACAACTAAAAAAAGTCCAAGGCAATGAAAAAGAAAAAAAAGGATAAAGGAACAGATGAGAATGAAATGGGGGGCAGGGGGAGGTGGAGAAGGAATTAACAGAGAGAAAAAAAAAAAGAAAGAAGAGAGGTTTATATTCCTTTTCTTTGTAACAAGTCGGCGTTGAAGCACTGGGTATTCAAAGGCATCTGTGCCAGATAGATTTCCTGAGGAGACAGTGTTAGCATGCATCTTTGAAGTCATGCATTTTATAAAAGGGTTCGGAAATCATTGAGCTAAACCTAAAAAAATAGAGCAATTGGCATCTTAATGTCAATGTGTCTCTTCTCTTTGCTCCAAAGTTCTAAACTCAGCTCTAACCTCAGACACGTCATGCTGACATGTCAAAAAAATAGGCACTAACTCTAATAAATATAGGCAATAAAATATTAACCAAGGTATGGGCTTACCTAAAAAGAGACAGTAAGTACTCCTGGGGCATACACAGCCCAGTCAAGCCAAATTCATTTAAAAAACAACACGACAACAACAAGAAGCAACTGCCATCCTACCAATGACACCAAATAATTTCTACATTTTCTCAAACAATTTCTACAGTGACACCAGCGTCAACTGTTCTGCAGTTGATTTGAAACTACGAGTTGGGTGACTTTGCTAATGATGATAATATATTCCAGGGGAATTAACAGAGGGATCAGAACTTTTAAATCACTGTCCACTTTCTATATTTCCTATGGCTACTGAGTCCCCAGGACTCATGAATTCCCGGTGGTTACCTAGTGGGACAGACTCCCCATATCCTGTATAATAAGCCACCGAGAAGGTTATTCATGTTTTTCCCTAAAAGATTGATTTCTTCTGGACTCCTGTGAGTGAGTCTTAAGCAGTATCTTAGTTATGGAGTTGATCGCCCAGCACAGCCTAGTACATGGATTATAAGAACATGTTGGGAGGAATAAAGGAAGGACGGAGGGAAGCAGGGAGTGAGAGAATACATTTCTGTTGCTTTAAGTCACCCAGTTTGTAGTACTTCACTACAACAGCCCTAGAAAACCAATATAGCACATTAATGCAACAAACACCTGTAAAACAAACCTACTATGTGCCAGCACTCTCTTCTAGGTGCTCAGCCTCCCGAGATGAAAAGGGGAAACAAATAAAACACACCATTACCCTTGAGGAACTCTCAAGGGAAAGACACAAGGATGAGATATGCCTGGAAAACTCTACACACACATAAAACCTCATCAAATCATTTTCACTGCTCCCCAGAAAACGTCTCCTTGAGGGTGCAGGAAATGGTTGTGTAACATTTATTCAGAACTTACAGAGTGTGGTTTTCAATCCCAAGGGCGATGAAATGATTTTGATGTAAGCCAGGATGAAAATGCATAGAAACACTTTCCCATACCCGAGGATTTCTGTTATTTCACTAGGGGAATTCAGAGGAGTGGGTCTGCTTCTACAAATTCCCCAAACCCAGTGGCTTTGACCCACCCTAATGAATAATGCAAGGTCATGCCAATAACTCTAATAGTTTATTGTAATGATGATGCTCACAGTGGGTACCATGTGCTAAAACTATCTGCTTAACTTCTGGAAAAAGGAGGGGCATAAATAAATGAAGAAAATTGTGATTATTCTTATGAGTTGTTGCTAAAGGTTACATCAATGCAAGCTCTCATTTTCATGGAACACAATAGAAAATCTAAGCTGCAAGTTAACGCAGAGCTAACAGAATCCAAGTACTTTATCAACTGGGATTTTGTTCATGGCTGGTAACCACAGCCCCAAGAAGAGAACCCAATCTGTGACAGGAACTCCCTAAAGATTTAATTACAGATTATAATCAAAGAGGTGAGATCCAGAATAGGCGGTGTGGCAAAGACGGGTTCCCTCTTCTTGAACATCCTCAATTCTTGCCCATGGAATGGGGTGGATATGCTAATTCCAGGCCCAGCCCACAGAACACCCCACATGGCTTTGTGCTTTTTCTTCTTTCTCCTCTGCTGGGCCTGGACAAGAGGGTAGTGGTGATATGAGAGGTCCTAGGAGAATGGGCAGTGAAGCTCTTGGATGGCTAAAGTCTAGGTCCCTGCAATGACCCACAATAGGCTGTAACCAACCCTATAAATAAATCCCACTTCCCCCTGTCCTACTCCCACCCTCCAGTAACTACCAGTCTCAATCTGTTCTCTGTATCTATATGCTTTTTTTTTTCATTTAAAAATTTTTACTGTTTTTTATTGATGTTCAGAGAGAGTAAGGGAGAGAAACATCAATGATGAGAGAGAATCATTGATCGGCTGCCAATGGGGATCAAGCCCACAACCTGGCATGTGCCCTGACTGGGAATCTAACCATGACCTCCTGGTTCATATGTCGAAGCTCAACCACTGAGCCACAAAGGTTGGGCTATTTTAATTTTTATGATTCTACACATAAGACATATAATACAGAGTTTGTCTTTCTCTTAATATAATAAATCCTTAGTATATTCCAGTTATCTTATCTATATTAGTATATTAAGGATTAAATGTTAAGTCACTGAAATTTTGGGGTTACGTTACATGAACCAGCTTAGTCTGACTGATGAAAGGAACAAAGAGCAAGTTCCATTTGCTGACCTCAGCCAAGATAGGAAAGCATGTGGCACCCAAATCAGGAGTGATCCCACAGGGAGCGCCAATGGGCAGAGCAGCAGAGAGGCTGAGGTCCTTACAGAGCGCCTCTCAGAATCTCTAGGGGACCTGAATGGGGATAAAAGAAGGGGGAGAAGCATGAACGACTATGATGAAGCTGGAAGGAGAGAAATGTGCAGACGAGACCAAGGCAGCAGATGCATTTTGTGGCTTATGTTCCCTGTGACCAGAGCCTGGAGCAACCGCACCAGGCAGTCACCCTCCCCCTCCTGCTTCAGTTCACACAGGGGGAAACTTTTTAGCAAAGGCTGCGGGCAAACATGGGAAAGGACCCGGAAGCAAGAGGCTCTGCTTTGTGGCGCTGGGATGTTTCAAAAACATCCCAGGTGATTCAGATGTGTTGTGAGTTGAGAAGCACTGCTGGCGAGGGAACTGACTCCAAAGCACATGCTCTTTCTTTATGGAGTGCAGTTCACTCAAACTGGCCTGAATGTCACACTTAAGATGCCTAAAGAAAAGAAAATGCTCTCTTTTCCTGCCTTGAGCAACATGTTGTCAGTCCCATGGCTAAATAGCATATGCTTTTAAACATCCTATCTAATAAAAGAGAAACATGGTAATTGGCGTACGACTGCTACCTTTCCCATTGGCTAATCAGGGACTATATGCAAATTAACTGCCAGCCAAGATGGCGGCCGGCAGCCAGGCAGCTTGAAACTAACATGAGGCTTGGTTGCCTCAGTGGCGGAGGACTGCAACGGTTCCCTGCCTGCCTTGCCGGCCTCTGAGCCTGCAGTTTAAGAAACATACTAACAAATATAGAAGCTAAAAGAAACCCCAGAAACCAGCTTTCAGGGAGCTGGGACTCAGAGCTGGAGTTGATACAGAGTTTCGATTATAGAACCGAAACAAACCAGATACCTGCTTTCAGAAGCGGAAGCCTCAGAGCTGGAGCCAGGCTAAAGCTGGCCCAGAATAAAACAAAAAAGAAAAAAAGGAGCAGTCGGGAGCTTCAGTCACCCGCCAGCCTAAAAATGGCCCTCAGACCCTCACCCAGGCTGGCCAGGCACCCCAGTGGGGACCCCCACCCTGAAGGGGGTGTGACCAGATGCAAACAGCCATCATCCC
>NW_006284336.1:1607753-1613736 GCF_000327345.1 Myotis davidii | reverse complement strand
ATAAAAGTGTAATATGCTAATTAGACCGGACATCCTTCCAGATGACCTTCTGGAAAAAGCCGGGGCTGCAAGGGAAGCTCGGGTGCCTGCTGGTGGCCGGAGGGAAGCCTGGGTCACGGATGCCAGAGGGAAGCCAGTGCCGGCAGCTGGGGGCAGGACTACTCTTGCATGAATTTCATGCATCAGACCTCTAGTTTCCATATAAAAAAATAATTATTATCACTACACAGATTTTTTTAAAAATATAGGAATTAACAAGTAAATGTAAACAGTATTATACTGTACTAGTACTTAAAACCTGAATGAGAAGGGAGTGGAGGGTTAGAAAGAATTTATTCTTTTCATTATGGAAAAATACTCCCCCTACCTCCCCGAATAGACACAGTGCATGTAAGTGAAGGCTACTGTAGAAAGCATAATGGAATATACATTACTTATGGCCCTTGCCAACAGTGAAACACAAAGCAAGTGCTACTCAAATCAGGAACCAGGGTTTTCAGAGATGTGAGGCTATCTACAAGTGATCACCAATACACCACCTCGATAGCACAGACTAGTAAGGGGCAGGAGCTGGCAACTGCAAATCCCAAGCCTAAAGGGGGCCCTCCTGGCACACTGACCAGCAGTCCTGGTGGCCTTTCAGCTGCTGGGGACCAGCTCTGGGTTTCATTCCGAGAATGGGCTGGGGGTGAGGAGGAGAGGGATATACTTCTCTTTTGTTTAGGACCAAATTAATTTTGATGCAGTTTTGTGGCTCCTGTTTAAACAGCTGTTTATCCTTATTCCCTAAGAAATTGTCTCATGTGCATTTGGAGGCAGCCACTTGGACTCCGCTTGTATAATCGACTTGGTGAACAGCCCTAAACCGTGGAAGAGACAAACAAGCGGGGACCGGAGGAAATTTATAGCGTAACCCAAGCTCTCGGGATCATAAAACTAGGGTGTTTTCTTTTATATGGTCAGAGCCTCACATTCAATTCAAGGGTCAAGAATTTAAGACACGGGCAGGGTTCCTAGGACAAATATGGTGTTCTGAAACCCTAAACATCTGGCTTTATTTCTCAAAGGCACATTATGCTATAGGATCCCGAGGCAGATTGGCTGGTTCCTAAGGACTTTTCCAGAACAATAGTGTCATTTTAGAAAAGGAAAGAGAAAGGGAAAGAAAAAAATTGCAGTTTTTAAAATATAAAGTTATAAGTTTCTTTTCGTTTTGGTGTTGTTTAAATGGATATGGCTACTGGCAAACAAAATTTCTTGGGAGAAGAAAGAAAATAATTTACAAAGAGCTATATACCTGTCATGCTCAGATTATTAAGATTCTCTTTGTCTCATACATGCACATAATCTTCAAGTCTATCAGACAAATCGCAGTGGGCCTATAGTCTTACTGGTGGGGTCTAAAAGAAAGACATCAATTTTCAAACACTAACAATTTTAAATTAGGACAAGAAGGAATATTGTTAGTGAGACCGAGAAGCAAGAGGGAGGCATTTCAACTTGCAGAATAACAATACGATTAAATTGAAATCGTTGTTTTCTGAACACAGTCATTTTATAAAATGTACAGTAACGCTTTTATATGTAAATTATCTAAACTCAAAAAACCTTTCACTTTAAATTGAATTGAGACTAGCTTAGAGTAGAACACTTTGGTGAAAACGTGCTTAAAATGACTAAAACAGCAAAGTGAAACAAATAATATTTTGAAGAAAAATACTGCAAATAAATGATAGGATTTTCTATCTCTTTTTTTGTGTGTGTATGTGTTTTGTTTTTGATTGATGCATGTTATACTTAGAGAAACAGATAAAACCCTGCCCGCAATTCATTTTTACTTGCTGCTGCTTAAAGCTAAGTGATATTTCCCATTTGCCCATTATAGATGTTACTAATACATTTCAGAGTGGGCAGGCACATATGAAAAGATTATGAGCCAGCATACAATAGGACAAACAGACCTATCTGAATAAAGATGCTTATTTCAAAATGCTCCTTCAATATGTCCAGGGGCCTTGTTTCCCCCCCTTTTTAAAAATCTTATTTAAAATTCTCCTCCCTTTTCTTAATTAGCAACACACGTGTCTCCCATTTATCAGCATTTCATCTTGGCACCCTTCCTTGAGTGGCTGTGAGAACATCTGTAGACTTTTTCAGTGCACATGTGACTATCCTCCCCAATGAGACCATGTACTCTTTAAAGGAATGCTTGGTATCTTTTGATTTGTGTTCTTTTCCCTGATCCAGCCCCACCTGACAGAAGATTTAGCAAACTGTGGTCTCACAGGATTGAATGAGCAGGGATGGTGAATGAGATTACCAGCACAAGTCCCCCCAGAATAACCTCCCACCACAATCACTCCCATTGAGTCGATGGCTGGGTGCCGGGCACCCTGCTTAACACAGGACGTGCACCGACTGCTGCTGTGACCATGGCACAGACTAGAAAATGGGCTTTGAGAGTAAAGTGATCACCCACAACCCCTTGGATGTGTTGGATGGAAATTGTGCTTGTCTATTCACCCCTTCAACACTACTGCTTGCTACAGTGTCTGGAACCTTACAGATTAATAACAGCAACAAAAAGAATGAAGTGTTAGTTCAAGTTATTTCCAAAGAGCCCTAGATGCTGTTTTCCCAGGGTCACGTCATGAGCTGGTGCCACCCAACCCACCTCCCTCTCTCTCTCTCCTCTGCTGTAAGAATTCCTTTTCCATTCCTCCCCCATATTAACCAACACAACAATCCCTGGCATATATTAAGGAATCATTCAGTCTTTGTCATCTAAATAACTACTTCTGTTTAAAAAAAATTCTTGGAGCAACTGGGAGTTTCCTAAGCCATATATTTTCTTCATCCAGAGTATGGAGAGAAGCACAGAATGTATCAATATGTATATTAATTAATTGATTAATTAATATTGCAATAAGTGGTTAAACATTATGCTTTCCATTCAGGAATGGAACACAGGAGAACCTTCATATCTAGTTACAAAATTTGACTCCAATTCAGAAATTGCTAAAAAAAAAAAAAGTATTACATTCATTTAACTCCCAACACTGTAAAAACCCAATGATAACTCCTGAGCCTGTCTCTCTCATTTTCTTGGCACCACAATAATTCTTTTATGATAGCATCCAGTTAGAATACCTTATAAAATTTTCTCTTAACATGGAAATGCATATGGCCTCTGTGGTACAACAGCTGCAGAACTACATAATTGTTTACAAATGTGCAAAATAAGTACCCAAACCAATAAAAAATAATAACTTGGGCATCTATAAAGAAGAGATACTATAAACATGCAATGGCCCATACTTTCTCTACAAATAACTGTTAAGGCAAAAATACAACCACCAAAACCCCTTATTTCAAATCCCCTTCTATAAAGCAAATAGCGTTGGCAGTCTGGCAGGCTAATACCACTGTGCTTTCCCAAGCAAAAATGCTTCTCTATTAACATTTATCATTTAAGGTGCCATTAAAGTAACTGCAGTAAAAGTGGATCCATTTACAATAAGCACTTGGTGTTCAGTCCACTATGTTGTGTGTAGGTTTCAAACCACCACACAGCTTCCCCCCATGGTCATAGATGTGGGAAGGACAGAGGAAAATACAAGTATGAAGCCATGGTGAGGAGAAAGGAGAGCTATACGGATCCTTCCAAGTATGTCTCCATCTACTGTCCATCATAATCCTCTGCTAGATCCACCAGAGCCCAACCCAAAGGAATTAAGCATTGGCTATTCCAAAGTACAATGAAGTCTTGTCCCTCGGGGCTTCTGCCTAGAATACTCCTCTTCCCTCCCACTTCATCTCCAACTCCTATCCACTCATCAAAACCCAATTATCCCATCTCCCAGAAAATCTTCCTTGCCCAATATGAGAGCAAATCATATCCCTCATAGCAGCACCTCTGAACCCACTATTATATCAGTTCATGCACAAAATACATAATTATTGATCACATACCAAGAGCCAAGCACTGTCCAAAAGGTACTGGGATGCACAAAGAACTTATTGTCAATAAATTAATTAATAGTATGGTATCAGGTAGAATTATATTTTATTATTTCAAGATATTTTTCAGGTCCCATATTTATTGCAATGATCATGCTATCTCCCACAGTAGACTACATATCTCCTGTATCCCTATAGTCATAGGGTTTCTCAACTTAGCAATGTCTATGTAATTGGTTTAAATTAAATTCTAAAACATTAACTATTAGCATAGTCTGGTTCAAGCACTAGTCCTGAGGATAAAAACTAGATTTATACAAAACACCTCTGCCCTCAATGCCTGAACAACTTTGGCAATGAACATTATTTTCATGTGATAAAACCACTTAACCACTCAGCCTTTTGTGCTTTTCAGAGCAAACGTACTTCCTGTCATCCTCACAACGAAAAGTGTGATGGGCCCCATTTTACAGCTGAGAACACCAAGGCATTTCCCATCCCCTGGTCCTGGAAAGAGGCAGGATATGTCTCTTTTGAAAGTGAAAATAAGAGAATCAACATGAAGCTGCTGAAGCCAGGTAAAGAAAGGCTGACTGAAGAAATAATTGCTCACAAGAAGGGTGAAGGTTGATCGGGAGGATAAACTCCGGCTGCAGACCAAGAAGGCCTTTGGCAATGGTTAGCCAGCATTTAAAGAAAGGCCTGCGGTTTGATAAAGGACACTCTCCCTTGTGGTCCATACAATGTCCCACGGAGTTGCTCCCATGGATTCCAGCTAGCACAGGTCACAGATGATTTCGGGTCCAGAGGGCAGCTGCTAAAGGAGATGCTCTCCCCTTTCTGAGGGAGCTTTGTTCTTGATTTGAATTCATTTAAGTGGTGTGTGCACAGAGGGAATGTGTAAGATATGTTTACGGAATGACTGTGATCAATACTCATGTGTTTATAAGTGAAAGTGTGTGTGCAGCAGGCTTCGAGGAGGCTCCGGTGTGCTCACGCTTTAACGTTGATCAATACTCCTAGTCAATCACTAACAGGGGAATCAGAACGAATATTTATATTCAAACCGTGCAGGGCCCCCTTATGGAAGGTTCTTTCATTTGGTCTGTATGTCGCAAACACATTTATCAGACGATGCTATACGGGGACTGGACTATAAAAACACATTTTTAAGCGTTAAGGTTTATCATCCCGTCATCTGTTCAGACTTTAATCACCAAGATCTTTGGGGCTGGTCTTTCAAACTATTATTCCTGAACAGCTGTATGCTCTAAAATTGATAGTCTTCTTAGTTGATGGATCCACAAAAAAAATTGTTAAATATTCAACACAGCTCTGAATGTCTGCAGCTATTTAGTGTTAAAATTTCCCTCCAAAGCACTTGTAACAGTCTCATACGAGCAACCTGCTCCTATTTGTTGAAGCAATTATTTAGCCAGGCTACCACTGGATAAGCCCCAGAAATGGTAAATTTCTTCAAAAGGGATAGCGATATATTTTAAAATGTATATACATCCACATCACTTGGAATATTACAAACAATTTACATGAACACTGCAGGTTTCACAATATAGTTGCTTCTCTATCATGCACAGGCCAGACTAGCAAGAAAAAAGCCAGACGCTTAGAATCTTTGCCTAATTTAGCTGGCTTTAACGAAACTCATTTGCAATATTCTCCTATTATGACTTGGACCGTCTGCTTTCTAAAATTCCTGTTGTGTGGTCATTAGGCCCCAAAATCAGGCATAGGCACACAGATAAGTTACTTGTGGTCCAGATGCCAGTAAATGAACAAGGAGAAAATAGAATTGTGCAGAGAGATGAGAAATACACACAACCCAAGGTCTCTTAGCTTTAACTGCATCAACAGAATGGGTGAGCTGTCATCTACCAGGTGTGGGCAACACAGAGGAGTAACACTGAAAGGCATGGCGGGGTGGGTGTGCACGGGGGGACCACATAGAGGCCAGAGGTGGCCATTCCATGGCTGGAAAGGGCTGCTTCCCTTCCCAAAGCTCCCG
>NW_006284336.1:1597051-1607563 GCF_000327345.1 Myotis davidii | reverse complement strand
ACAAGTCTCCCGGCAGTTAATTGTGTATGCAATCTGTTGACTCTCAAGGCCGTTCTGGAAATGAGTCCCCAGCCACCCCAAATGCACAGGCCATTGGGTAGAAAACACGTTTTCAGGGCTCCAGGTGGGAAAGACGAGCAAGTCAATGGGAGAATTCCCCCAACAGCAAAGTCACTGCCAGGGAAAGAAACACATGAAATAGCATAAAATAAACAACTGCTCCTCGCCCTGGCTGGCAAGAAAGCAAACTGTGGCTTTGGAACCAGAGGCCTGACACAGAGCAAATTCTGTGTGAACCAACAAGTGCGGGATGGCACAGCGGTTTGTCCTTATCCCTCCTGACCAGGCCCAAACCCGAAGGACACACGGGTCCTTCACCTGAGAGGCTCTCAGCAGAGCCGCAGGGACAGGCAAGTGGTTCGGGAGATGTTCTAATGAAGAAAAGCCTGTACACAGTCTATCAGATGAGAGAGCTGTGGCAGAGATGAATGGAATCCCTTTGCAATATCCATAGCACACCAAGGTGGACCCTGACAAGGCCGGCAGTTTCCAGCAGGCTGGGCCCGCTCCCCGAGCCCCCGCCCCAGCGTGGCTTAGAATCCCTGGGCTTTCCCTCTGCCAGACACCAACAGCTTCTCTCTGTGATCACTGCTTAGCCTAAATGAGTTAATCTTGTTTTCCAGATGAATTGCTATTTTGTCTCCCGCAGGCTGTGATTACAGGATAAAAGTATTGTGTTAACAGGAGGGCTGGGGGCCCTTCAGCGCTGCATTCCACGCCAGTTCCCACCCTCACCTTTCCCTCCCCTTTCTATTTTTAATGGCGTTGAAAGAATGGGAAGAATAGTAGGGACCTGGGAACTGACTGCGCAGGGCGATAAACCTTTCAGATGAATTATGTCATCTCATAAGAGGTCAGAGGGCCAATTTATCTTCATGTTTTGAAACACAGTTTATGATCCTGACAAAATTTAAAACACATCTAGGGCAAAATACACGTGTAAACGACACTGAGTTTTCAACTCTCGCCTTTTTTTGAATTGCTCTTAAACACATCAGTCCGCAAACAGGTCTGTGCTGAGGGTCTGCTCTGCGGAAAGTCTTTGCTGGGTCCTGTGGCAGATTTTTTTCATGGCCAACACCTGGGTTCTCCCCCAAGGAGCTGTCTGCCTCTATGACTGATTGTAAACACCATTTTTCTTTATAATTAAAAAAGTTACTTTGGAGAATAGATAATGATAAATGCCCTTGGAGGCAGAGGTCGTGGTTCTAATCCACCGTTATTAGCTGTAAGGTGTTGAGCAAGTTGCTTAACCTCTCTGGGTCCAGTTGTCTCATCTGGGAAGGGGTAATTACTCCCACTTTCAAGGTAGTTGTAAGGTATTGTAGTAACATACTAGGTACCAAAAGCTTTTAGCAGGTTTAATAAGGAGTAACTTCAAAAATTATTTCCCAAGGTAGATACTGAGTCATAGAATGATCTCAAGACGGTGGTAGCAAAGATAAGAAACAAACGGATGTCATAGGGAGCAGACAGATCTAGCAAATAAAAACACAGGATGCACAGTTAAATTCTAATGCCAGACAAGCAACAAATAATTTCTTAGTTTAAGTATATCCCATATAATTTTTTTCAGAATACTTATGTCCCAAATATCTCATGGGCTACTCTTATACTAAGAAATGATTTGTTATTTATCTGAACTTCAAAAGTAATTGGGTGTCCTATATATTATCTGGCAAGGCTAGCTTTAGGAGTAGAAGTCGAAAAACCAAGACTGAGTCTTACTTACTAGCTACTAGTATGTGATGGGGAAAGATAACATAATTCTCTGAGCCTCAGTTTCCTCATCCATGAATGAAACTAACTGCAGAAATACTACCTGCCTAGTTTACATGGTTGTAGTGAGAATCAAATAATGTACGTCAGCATGTTTTGTAAACCATAAAGTATCATTCCTTTTCATGTCTGTGGTTTTGCTTGCTTGTTTATAGACACTTTAGAATAGACTCTCACCCTAATGTGCACCTAATTTTACAGCAGGGCCTGATGAGGATGGGAAGGGGTGGGGGGGGTTGTCCCTAAGTCTTCAGGTTATAGGGAGTGTCGGGGTATCTTCTTTATTCCCAGAGGGAAGTGGGGGTCTCCTCCACTCCCTGTGCACACCCACAGCAGCACCTGCAGGGCCCTGTGTCCTCTCGAACCCACACTGCCAGGTTTCGGGGGAGAGCGCCTTCTCAAGGATGGTCTCAGGCCCCTGAAGTCTGAATTGGGTGTTTCCCAGTGAGAAGTGTCCCAGATTCCCACACAGTAGCAGCTGAGAATAAGCAACTTCTATATTCATTATCCTCCCGGGTTTTTGGTGTGTGTGTGTGTGTGTGTGTGTGTGTGTGTGTGTGTGTGTGTGTGAGTGAGATGGCAATAGTAATCTGCGGATGCTGAGTACTCGGGGCTGCAAATGCCCGATGTGTTCTGAGCATTGTCTCCAGCATATAGACCACGCTGGTGCACGTCCTGGTGTGACCACACCCTGGCTCTCTAACCTCAGGCAAGCACTTAATGTCCTTGAACAGTCAGTTTACACAACAGGGATAAGGAGAGCCCATAAGACTTGTAGGGAACAATATTTAAGATCATCTATATAAAAGCATTATCTCACTTGGTACACAATTAGTATGAAGCAACTATCAATCTTTTTTTTCAATGTAGGTAAACACACTAACCAACAAATTCCTAAATTATTTCAGGTAATTAACATAGAGTGGCCTTATATTCCCACATACTTCTCAATCAACAAATACAACAGAGCACCAAGTAGGGAATATGGGAGGAGGTCCTCCAGCCTGAAACACTGGCGCACCACTGACTGGAGCGCCCCGGCCCGCCTCTCCCACTCCGCTCCCAACTCACGGACTTCCCATGTCAACATTCCGGAGAGAAGGAAGCGGCATCAGGTAGCCCATGGAGATGTGTCCAGTGCCGAGTGGGTGTGTGTAAAAGACGTGTGTGATGCTGTATGTGAGGAGGCACAGACACACACACCTTGCTGATGTTTCATACACTGCACACCAATTTTCAAATATTTGGGGGTTTTACACAAATGTTGGGGGGAAATATAGATTCTGCATGCAGGTTTAGTCTGACTACAGTGCTTTTTAAGATATCTGTGGAATGCTTTAGTCCTCAAATGAGTACTATTATGAAAGGGGTAAGGGATGGGGAAAGGGTGAGAAGAGAAACTTAAGCCGCTTAACATTTAGACCAGGGGTCCTCAAACTATGGCCCGTGGGCCACATGCAAATACAAATACTGTATTTGTTCCCGTTTTGTTTTTTTACTTCAAAATAAGATATGTGCAGTGTGCATAGGAATTTGTTCACTGTTTGTTTTTTTAAACTATAGTCTGGGCCTCCAACGGTCTGAGGGACAGTGAACTGGCCCCCTGTTTAAAAAGTTTGAGGACCCCTGTTTTAGACTATTTGAACGACCAGAATCAACACTGTAGCAAGGCTCTAGTGACAAACCAGTAGGTCAATTATGCAAACAATTTATTCTTCCTTTTCTTTTCTAAAAACATCATCACCCCAGAAGTTTAGAGAGAGGAAAGGAGGGAGAGAAGGGAAATAGTATCAATGTTAGGGAGAAACATCTATAGGTTGCCTCCTGCTCTTGCCCTGACCAGGGATCAAACCCACAACCTAGTTATGTGCCCTGACCAGGAACTGAACCCACAACTTTTTGCTGTACCGAATGATGCTTCAATAAACTGAGCCACACGGCCAGGGCAATACTTTGTTCCTGAAAGGAAACAAGTTTATCTTCTGTGTAAACTATCCAATAGTTTACATGGGATATGTTCTTCTTGGTTCTACTGGGTAACTGATTCACTTCCCAAGGCAGTTTGTATCTAAGTCAGTTGCAAGGGTAGGGCCAGGGGCCAGGAAGAACCTTCTGAGAAGGCAAGGATCACATCAGCACCATGTGTGAACAGGGATCACAAGGGACATGTCAGGTTTGAGAAAGGATGGCCAAGAGGGTCCTCCCTCTCCTGGATGAATATCCAGTGCTTTCAAAATTGGACAGACAGACACCCATTTCTCAGGCATATGGGACCAAGTACCACGCCAGAGAGTTGCTTGGGAGATGCTGAGTTCTCCTGATCCTCCCCTGCAGCTCCTTTCTAGTTGACAAATGAAAAGATTCAGAGAGAAAAATAAAAAAGATTGAAAAGGAGACAAGTGAGGGTCCAGAGAAAGTTACAGATGGAGCCCTTGACTATACCAGTAGAGAGAAAGGAAGGTGAGATGGAATCGCGACGGGCTCAGGCGCCTCCAAAGACGAGGTTGTTAGAGAAAATGCCTAATCAACAGCAGAGGCAGAAAATGGCCCCAGAAGCTTCAGCCTGGCACTGGAAAGCAATAATAAATGTGTCTAAGGGTGTGTGTGTGTGTGTGTGTGTGTGTGTGTGTATTAAAGGCAAAAGCTGGCCCTGACTGTCTGAAAAATAATATAGGGTCAAATGAGGAAAAACTAGCCAAAGAAGACACATATGTATCTAAGGTATTTTCCTTTTTGATAACATTATTAAACATGGAACTTGAACAACTGGAAATGTGTTAAAATGCATTTTTGTAAACAAGGTATGATTATATTTATGATCAAATATGGGTAAATTCAATCCCCCAAACCCTCCCATTTGTGACTGCAGACAAAGTATATACCACTAGATGTAAGCGTCTTGAGAATACAAACCTATCTTAGTCATTGCTGTATCCACAGCATCTAAATCATACTCCATACTAAACAAATGTTATTTAGTGAATAAATGAATGCCTATAGGTACCACCTCATATTCCTTAATTAAGATACACTACTACCACCTGGTGGCAAAGTAGCAAAATTGCAGGAATAGGGTTTTTTCATGTTCTAGTTTTTAATGTAAGTGCTCACAAAAGCAACATATAAATGGCATTTTACAAAGTCAGCAAATGTAAAGAATCAAAAACAAGAAAGTCCCCCCTCCCCATAAAAAAATTAAACTGTGTTTTTTTTGGTGATCCCAAACAATATCAGCTTTTTCCAGTTCTTTCCTGTTATTTTATTTATTTCACAAAATCCTCCTAGACTTTGTAGTCTACACACTGCAGGTTCAGAGCAGAGCCAGAGTTGGGTTCTCCCACTAGCTTAGCAAGTGCTGAAGGGGGAGGAGGAGCTTGATTGACAACTGACAAACTGATGACAGAACAAAGGCAGAACCTCCACTCAGGAACACTGCCCATTTTCACAGCCGCATTTGCCTTCCCTTTTCATATTCTCTCAGAAGAAGACCTTTTGACTCTTTGTGCTTTGCTTTGTTTTGCTTTGTTTTTCACATAGACCATGTTGTCAGCTAGGTCCGGAAGCTACAATGAATATAAAGTACTGGGCAGGACAAGGTTTGATAAATGTAAACAATATGCATAGAGAAAACCTCTCAGATGAAAAATCCACATACATTTTTAGCTGCCGTCAGACTGAATGCAAATGGCTTTGGAAAATGTAAGTGGTTGGTTTTTTAATATCAAAGAAAATCACAGCCTTTCTCTCTAACACCAAAAACACTGCTGCACTAAAAAGGAATAAGTAACTAAATAACCCAGGCAGCAGACTTTCCGTACCCCAAAGCCATTGCCTTTGCCCAACCTTAGAGGTCATGTGGTACTTCTAGAAATGTCAAATGAGGGGTAGGGTCAGAGAACCAGGGCTGCTGCTATTTTTTTAAGGTTCCCTCTTTAAAAACAAGTGCACTTCGTGTTTTAGAGGAAGAAGAAGCAATTAAAACAACAACAACAAAAATAAAAGAGTTGGCCCTGTTTAAAAATGAAGCGCATAATGTCAATGCTGTGGAGTCGCTGGCCTCAGTTGTTTTCCAAATCAACGCACTGGCAGTCTTGCCTGAGAGAAAGAAGTCAATAGAGAGAAAATAAATAGAGCATTTCTAGAACTCACCCAGCAGCTCGGAAAACTGTCTGCTTACTATTACACAGTTTTAACATGTCATAATCATTTTCACAGTAAAGATACCCTTCCTGCCGTTTAGACCAAGAATGCATGACTAATTTTAACCACTTGTGCAAAGTTCCTAATGGAAATTTCAAACAGCTTTTATGGATTAGAGTTCTGTAAACTGTATGGCGGGAACAGCAATAGATACCGAGTTGGGGTGCTCCTCACATCAACCCGTCAATGCCTAACGAGTTACTGAGTAACAGTGGCAGTCACACTGTACTTACAAAAAATGTCTTGGCGCTGCATGTATTATACATTATACAAATGAAAAATAAAACCAAGAATCGTGAAGATGCAGACAAATGAGAAGGAAAGGTGGGCCTTGTGCTGGAGATGAGAAAACTCTAGAGCGCCCCCTACAGTGGTCTAACTAAGTTCAAATCAAACACCATTTATTTGTTCCCATCTTATGGACAGAAACTGAAGTTCAGAGAGGTTAGATCACTGTCTGAGGGTAACACAGCTGCTTGTGGTTAAAAAGAAACTCCCAAACTGCCTACCTGGCATGTCTCAGTGGTTGAGCATAGACCTATGAGCCAGGAGGTCGCAGTTTTATTCCAGGTTAGGGCATATGCCCCAGTCGCGGCCTTGTCACCCTTGGGGGCATGCAGGAGACAGCTGATTGATCATTCTCATCATTGATGTTTCTATCTCTCTCTCCCTCTCCCTTCACCTCTGATATCAATAAAATATATTAAAAAACAAACAAACAGCCCTGGCTGGTTTGGCTCAGTGGATGAAGCGTCGGCCTGCGGACTGAAGGGTCCCAGGTTCGATTCTGGTCAAGGGCATGTGCCTTGGTTGTGGGCACATTCCCAGTGGGGGGTGTGCAGGAGGCAGCTGATCGATGTTTCTCTCTCATCGATGTTTCTAAATCTCTATCCCTCTCCCTTTCTCTCTGTAAAAAAATCAATAAAATATTAAACACACACACACAAAAACCCCCAACACTCCCAAACTTCCCCTTTCCACCACAGTGAGTAGATTGATGGTTGTACAACAATGTGAATGCACTTAATGCCAATAATTGTACATTTAAAAAATAGTAAATTTTATGGTACGCATAGTTTACCCCAATTTAAAATAAAAGTCAAGTTCACAAACTCCTTGCCACTGATATTGAGAAGAATAAAATGATTGTAGTTATATGTCTGTAGAGTATTCTGTTAAACCTGCCTCCTTGCCCACAACCATGCCAAAAATTCAGAGCATTAAAAAAAATAAGGCAAATTCTTCCCTTTTAGGAGGTCAAAGTCAGTGGGATACTTGGAAACCCATTTTGGGTTTTCTTTCCCTGTTCCCCAATTTCAAGCATTTGGAGTTTCTGGGATTTTCTTAATCTCCCCTATGAAGACCCTAAGTTCTACTTGTCAGTAGTTTTCACAGGAGAGGAAAGGAGAAGCAGACCTGAGGACAGGAGGCAAACAAGGTGGATGGGCTGCCGCGGTGATGACGGCAGCTATGACATTAGGGTAGCTAATGACACGGAGAGAAGGGACAGGCTCCAGGCTGGAAGGAGCAGGGAAGAGGGGAAGAAAAAAGTTGACATTTATGTCCTCCTTTCCCCCTCCCAGTTCTTGAACCTCCCCCTGGTTAAAGCCCAAGTCCCTCCAGCCCCTAGCCCAATGTCTCATCCTCTGGGAAGCTTTCCCTGCTCCCACTAATCACTGCCCGATCCTATAATTCCAGAGACTGGCTTTTGAGACTCATTCCCTCAGGAAAAAGCAGCAAGTTCTCTTGTGTTGACTTACAAGGGAGGGTTTGGGGCAGGTGTTTGATGCTGAGATATGGAGAAGCAGAAAGGTGCCTGCTGTTGCGAAGGCCTCAAGTCTCAACCCCAATCCAGTCCCTTTCTCCTGCAGTGAACACAGTGGGATTAAAAAAGGAGCAGCCCTCGCAGGTTTGGCTCAGAAAATAGTGCACATGCCAAGGTTGTGGGCTAGATCACCAGTAGGAGGCGTGCAGGAAGCAGCCGATCAGTGATTCTCATCATTGATGTTTCTATCTCTCTCGCTCTTCTTTCCTCTCTGAAATCAATAAAAATATTTTTTTTTAAAAAAAAAGAAAGAAAGAAAACCCAAACCCATTAAGTAGTTGCTGCCCCTGGCTCTGGTTGGGGCTCCCACAGGAGGCAACCAATCCATGTGTCTCTCTCAGCATCTGTTTCTCTGTCTCTCCCCCTTCTTTCCACTCTCTAAAAATCAATGGAAAAATATCTGAGCTGAGAATTAAGAACAAGAAGAAGCAGGGAGGAACACTGTCCCAAGTACTTCCCAACCCCAGAGACACCACTCATCTCTAAATACTAGTATGCTCAGAAAATGTGTACACACTCACACACACAGAATTCCTGACAGAAGATGATAAAAGGAGGGGAAATGCTTACAGAAGGAGACTTGACTTTGGTTGGTGAACACACAATACAATATAGAGATGATGTATTATAGAATTACATACCTGAAACTTATATAATTTTATTAACCAATGTCACCTAAAAAATTCAATAAAATTTTTTAAAAAGGAAAAGACATTTTTAAAATCCAATTTCTCTTAGATCTTTCCATACCATTCTCAATTCCTTTTCTTTACCTTTAGCTTTCTAACAAGAGATTAAATCATTTCACCTGCTCCGCTGCCTACTCGCTCCCGGTTGTCAGGACCTTTCCCTTCCTGCTATATATACACTGGGAGCACTGCCGTCACCGAGAGGAGTTCAAGCTGCAGCCCAAGTGATGGCTCACATCAGATTCCATCTCATTCGGCCAGTGTCCTTAACCCAATTCTGAAGGGCCCTTAATCTAACACCTTGGCTTACAATACACATCCCCTTTGTGTGCTTTCTTTAAGCTCTTCTCTTAGTTCCCAAGTTCCTCACACGGAATAGAAAGAGAGAATGAGGGAGATGGGCGGAGAGATGAGGTGGAGGGTGAAGAATTGTGGAAAGGGGAGGTGAAGGGAGGTGGGGTCGAAATGGAAGGAAGCAGACCTGGATTCAAATTCCAGACTCCAGAGGCCATGGCCAGTGTGACCATGAGGTGGCTGTGGCCAGGCTTACTGCAGGCCCAGAAATGCCACAAGAAGTAGAACAGATAAGATGACTGTGGCACAGCGAGGGATGGCCCTGACAGAGGGGAGATGCCTGAGTGCTGGCATAGCCCTTTCATAGTCCTTGAGGAAGGACATTTCTCTGTTGTAGGGACCACCCACACCCTGCATCCTATCTCCCTAACCCCCTCTCTTCTACAAGGCAAGGGCCTTCCTGGTTGCCTTGTGATGACTGGAAATGCCAACTGTGCAGGGAGGAGATAGTGGCCCTCTCAGCTAAGCACCACTGTCTTAGATGTGCCTGCAAGTCGGATGACCCCATGTGAGATACGCCAATAATATTTTGTGATCTGGAGAGGCAAAATGTATATGAACAGAGCACAGAATTCCATCAAGTTCAAAGCTGATAAGGAGTTGGCCAGAAAATTACATAGAAGAACCCAAGGAAATGCAAACCTCAACTGAGTTAGATGCCATCTGGTGGAGGGTGCCGATGTCAGTGAGCAGAGAGAATAGTGATCTGTCCCCTTTAAGAAATAGAATCATCGATAATCAGAGTCTCTATAGTAAAGTGGTTGTCCTAGAAGTTCAGGAAAGCATGAGAAACAAGTTCACATCTGTGCCAGAAGCCTCCCTGGTTGTTAAGAAGCCTGTGTATGCTGAGAAAGCACATGGAAAATTTATTACATGGCAAGCTAACTCCAATATTGTTTGGTATAACACAAATGTTTCCCTTGTGCACAGATATGATTTAAACACAGGAAGACTTACTAGCATATCCTTCTTTAAAAATGAATAAGATTAGCACAGAGAGGTTAAATTACTTGCCTAAGGCCACACAGCTTGATATGGCAGAAACTAATTCTAAAGGCAGCCAAACTGCATTTAGTTAAATACAAAAGTATTATTTTCATATTAGAATTATACATAAAAATATTGAATAATCAAAATGGGAGAAATAATGCTATTGTATTGGTACATTTTCTCATGGGTCATATGAATTTATAATGTTTGAAGTTTGACCTTTGGGAGCAGGAGTTGGCACACTATGGACTATGAGTCAAGTTTGGCCTGCCATTTGTTTTTATAAATAAAGTTTTATTGGAACACGTCCAGGTCTATTCCTTTATGTATTACTATCTATGGCTACTTTCAAACAAAGGCAGAGTTAAATAGCGGGGGCAGAGACTATATGAACTGCAAAATCAGAAATAGCTACTACTTGACCCTTTACAGAAAATGTCTGTTGACCCCATTTGAAAAGTATAAATTAATCTTATAGTTTCCATTTTAAATGTGTAAATGGTAATCACTACAGAATTGTGATTGTAAGGTGAAATTTGACTATATTTTAAAAAGTGTCACAACATTAAGAAAACTTAAGGTTCATTATATTTGAAGTTATATATTTTTGATAAT
>NW_006284336.1:1594839-1596890 GCF_000327345.1 Myotis davidii | reverse complement strand
TATTATTCTAATTAGACCAGAGTCCTTCCGGACGAAGCCATGGCAGTGGGGGCCAAGCCCCTTGCACGAACTTTGTGCATTGGGCCATGTGTGTGTGTGTGTGTGTGTATATATATATATATATATACACAAACACACACTCACACAAATTACTTATATGACTGGGAAGTTTATCAGTAAAAGTACTTGAAAAGGAAAGTAAAATATTAAATGTATACATGCAGCTTACTATTTTAAAAGTCTTTACCTAAATGCATAAATGAGATAAACCTTATTCTAGAACGCCTAAAAAGTGACTGCTAAAATTTGTCAAGCTTGTAAACAAACAGAATGATAAGAATTGTAAGGTGAATTTGAAAGCCTAGAAAAGAGCTAGGACTTGAAATGTATAGAGTGAATGAAATGAATTTTAATTTTAAACATCTAGGTAAAACTTTGACACTCTCTTCTGCTGACAAAGGCCACCCTAAAGCCATCAAAAACCCCCATTAATAATCTAAATCTCCTCCTCCCTGCTTCTCAGTAGTAAATCTAGTGAGAGCACTCAAGAATCAAGCCCGTGTCTTCACAGTCACCTATGCCTGAATCCAGATCCAATCTGTGTTGTTTGACCTGGTTCAAATTGTGAATTTGAAAAAGAGGGCCTTCCTATGCCAGAGAGAAAGCTCTGGGGAGGATGCCAATGTGAGAGATCATTTTAAATATGTGTGAATGTGTATGTGTATAATGATGACAATGATAACACCACTTCATTATTTCACATAGCATTTATAATTCATAAAGCCCTTTCAAACTCACTCTCACTCTCTTGATCTAGTAAAATAATGTAGCAACTCGGTGATTAGCATGAGCTTTGAAATGAAAGACCTGGAGTGATTCCTGCCTACCAGTAGCATGGCTCTGGGCAGATTGCATTTCATCTAGGTTTCCTCAATGCTAAATCAGGGTTAATAATAATATCTACTCCATGGGTTATTGTCAGGATCAAGATGAAGAGTATCTGAAATGAGTGCTTAGCATACCGCCTGGCAAGCAGTAATGGCAACAGAGACCTGAGCAGCTATCTCATGGCCAGAGGACCCCTGTGAGGTCAGACAGACAGGCAGTATTATCCCCTTTGTGGAGGAAGCTGCAGGTTTAAAAGACCTGTGCATAGGCATACAGCCCACAGGCAGTGGTGCCACAGTTTTGATTCCTACTTTGCTCCCTGCCTGTCCTGCTGCAGCTCAAACTTGATCAAGCATCAGCAACACGGGGAGGGCTTCTCACAGCAGAGGGCACTCCCTACCACAGAGGTTCTGATGCAATAGTTCCGGAGTGGGGCTCAAGAACTTGCATCTTATGGAGGGACCTGCAGAGTATTATGCTAAGTGAAATAAACCAGTCAGAGAAAGATAAGTACCACATAATCTCACTCACATGTGGAATCTAATGAACAATATAAACTGAAGAACAAAACAGATCCAGAGACGTTGAAACATGCAACAGACAGATGTATTTCAGAAGGGGGGAGGGGGCGGTGGGGAGAATGGGAAGAAACTAAACTAAGAATTTATATGTATACTAGAGGCTCAGTGCATGACATTTGTGAACTGGGGGAGGGAGGGGTCCCTCAGCCTGGCCTGCGCCCTCTCACCGTCCGGGACCCCTTGGCAGACATCCCCTGAGGGGTCCTTAGTGCTGTCATGCCATGAGCCCAGCTTCTGGCTGAGTGGCGCTCCCCGTGTGGGAGCGCACTGACGACCAAGGGGCAGCTCCTACGCTGAGCATATGCCCCCTGGTGGTCAGTGCACGTCATAGCGACCGGTCATTCCGCCATCTAGTCAATTTGCATATTAGGGTTTTATTTATAGGACTAGGGGCCCGGTGCACGAAATTCGTGCACTGGGTGGGGGTGGGGGAGAGTGTCCCTCAGCCCAGCCTGCCCCCTCTCACATACTGGGAGCCCTCAGGCGTTGACCCCCATCAATCTCCAATCACAGGATCGGCCCCTTGCCCAGGCCTGATGCCTCTGCCAGAGGTGTCAGGCCTGGGCAGGGGACCCCCAGACC
>NW_006284336.1:1568332-1594345 GCF_000327345.1 Myotis davidii | reverse complement strand
CCCATGGAGCTGTCAGTGCAGGGGGCTTCTTCCTGCTTTCCCTTTTGCCCCCCTGCATTGTGCCTACATATGCAAATTAACCTCCATCTTTGTTGTCAGTTAACTGCCATCTGACTTGGCAGTTAATTTGCATATCCCCCTGATTAGCCAATGAAAAGGGTAGCGTCGTATGTCAATTACCATTTTTCTCTTTTATTAGTGTAGATATGCATAGTCCATGGACAAATAATAGTGCAGGAAGGCCTGAGACAAAGATGGGAATAGGGGAGGTGGGGGGGTGTGGTGTGTAAGGAAGGGAAAAAGGACAATTGTAATACTTTGAACAATAAAGTTTAAAAAAATAATTTGCATCTTTAAGTTTTCTTAATAAAGACTAATTTTTTTCTGCTAAGAAAAGAAAATCAACCTTGTTTTAGAATCATACCTTTATACTATACTAGAGGCCCAGTGCATGACTGGGGGAGGTCCCCTCAGCCCGGCCTGAGCCCTCTCACAGTCCATGACCCCTTGGGGAATGTCTACCTGTTGGCTTAGGCCCGCTCCCCGCTCCCCTGTGGGAGTCCACTGACCACCAGGAGACAGCTCCTGCAGTGAGCGTCGCCCCCTCGTGGTCAGCAAGCATCATAGCGCCTGGTCATTCTGCTGTCCGGTTGATTTGCATATTAGCCTTTTATTATATAGGATTCCACGTCCTGAAACATTTTCCTACTAAAATAATAGAGTGTTTTTTACTGTCATTTTTTGTAATAGAACTGAACTAATCCTTAACTTTAAAAATACAAAAACAATTTGCAGCTCCAACAAGTTCTCAGGTGATACTGCTGCTGCTGGTTTGGGGACTCTGCTTTGAGAACCACTGGACTCAGTGCAGTGCCTGTGAAAAGTCGCACTAGCTCTTCCACAGAATATCTGGTGCATGTTCCTGGGTCATTAAAATATTTGGCACCTGGTCAATGCTCAATGGATGGCTTTATTTCATTTTATGATTTTACTTTGTTTTTGCCCTGGATTAATTCTATCTGGCTCTTGATTCTCTTGGCTAGCAACTTTGCCCTCATTTCCTGGATCCTTTCGCGCACAGCCCCTCTGATTTAGAATATGCTGTTTTCTTTCCAGCTGTGACCTTGGCTGCTCTCCACAAAGACTGCCTTTCCAGCTTGGCTCTGCTATCTCGATCCAGCCCCCTGAACCCTCCTTGGCAGGCCATAGCCTCACAGGTGGGCCCTGAGTGGGGGTGGTACTATCTGATGCAGTCAGCTAACCCGCCATGGCCTACCTCTAGCATGAAAGACAAGCTGCTCTGATGGCAAATAAGGGCAGCAATGTGCCCCCCCAAAATCATAGCATGCAGACATCACAGATATGGCAAGATGCATAGAAACTCACTCACTGGCTGTCTGATTTCCTGTTTCCTACTTATGAAAGGAGGGGTGCCACAGAGAGAATTACAAAGAAGTGGGGGAGAAAAAGCTTTGCTCCCCAGAACTCAAACCATGTGAACGCCTGTGGATATAAATACTAGAATAATAACAATATTTTTAAAATGGAGCTTGTACTAGCAGGGCTTTCATAGCTTAACAGTATTTTGACAACAAATGTTCATATTTCATATGAAATTTATGAAACCTTTGTGCCTGTAATCCCATGAGCAGCAAACATGGTAAAAATGAAAGTAGCAAGCAGTCTAGATTAATAATGTTTTGCTTCATATTGGAAGAGGATTTGAAAGAAGAAGCTTGCTTTATCTATCTCTCGTTTTTACGGTCCTCGTATTGGAACAGACTGGGGCTTCTAAAATTGGCTGGGAAATATTCATAGATGTGTTATTAATTTATGGGAAACTGAAGGACCCACCTCAAGGTTTAAGTAGGCCATTTAGAAACAGCAAGGAGTAGGTGTGAGATACATAGCAGAATGCAGTGAAAAAAAAAAACACACAAAACTGGGGTGGGGTGACTCGGGGCTTAAATCAAGAGCAGGAACAGTACATTCAGTAAGCCATAATAGCTGATATTCTAATAAAGCGTTCTTATGAGAAAAAGCAATCTGTTCACGTATGAATTCTGCCATATGCTTCCATCTTTTCATGGTCTAGAAGGCCATGTCAGTAATTTCCAGCACTTCCGTGGGCATGTGGGCTGCCTTTGCTGGTTAATGTGAATAAATGGGCTGGATTTACTGTTTTTCTAATGCTCAATATACACACCATGCAGGCTGCTCCCAGAAGCAAAGTGGAATTTATGGGTTTGCACTGAATTTCAAATGGATGCGGGAGCAAGCCACGGAAAGCGAGACTGACGTGTTGTCTAACATTTCTCCATGAAGGCTGCTCCCCTGACAAAGTGAAGGGTATTGTTTGAGGAGAGGGAGGAAAGGCCTCCCAAGGTTGTAGCTCTTTTGTAGCGTTGGCAGAACACTCAAAAGTTTGGCTGTAGCTTATACACAGGATCACGCTCACTTCAGCTCTCTAGGTGACCTCTTTGACCCCAGCCCCAACCCCTGATCTTCCCATTTCTAAATTACATTTAAATCCTCATGTTTTGATGTAGGGTTGCCTCCCTGCCAGCTAAGAAGAGTACATTTCTCAGATCAGTGAGCTCCAGTGACTGGGTCTAATATCACATGATTTAACTTTGCATATGTTAAACCACAACTTTAGACTAAAAAGAGAAAGGGTATTAGCAGCTTGACTGATAATTGACAGTAGTGAAGAGAAGAATGAAATCATACCTTCTACCACATCAGCATTTCTCAACCTCAGCATGACTGGCATTTGTAGATGGCTGTCTTTGTTTTAGGGGCTGTGCTGTGCATCACAGGACATTCAGCAACATCCCTGGCTTCTGCCTACTAGATGCCAGCATCTTCCCCACCCCTATCATATTGTGGCAACAAAAAATGTCTCCAGTCACTGCCAAATGTCCCCAGGGGACCACATGGTCTGCAGTGCCCTAGAGGAGTGCCTGCCACCTGAAATTATCCTCTACGTCTATGGTAGCCCCCTTTAACTGCAGTTTTGCATTCTGCTGTTTCAGTTACCTACAGCGAACTGTGGTCTGAAAATATTAAATGGAAAATTTCAGAAATAAACAATTCATAAGTTTTAAACTGTGTACCATTCTGAGTAGCCTGATGAAATCTCACAACATCTTGCTTCATCCCACTCCACTCTGAGATGTGAGTCATCCCTGAGTCCAAGCTGCATACACCCCCTGCCCATTCGTCACTTAGCAGCCTTCTCTATGACCAGATCTATGGTCTTGGTACCACAGAGCTTGTGTTCAAGCAACCCTTATTTTACTTAATAATGGCCCTAAAGCACAAGAGTAGTGTGATGTTGGCAATTCAGATACACACTAAAGAGAAGCAATAAAGTGCTTCCTTTAAGTGAAAAGATATGTATGTTTGTATGTATGTATGTATAAGAAAAAAAACAACAATATGGTATGTATAGGGTTCAGTATTATCTGAAATTTCAAGTGTCCACTGGGGGTCTTGAAATGTATCCCCCATAGGTTAAGGGGGGAACTACTATATTCAGTTCCATGTACATGTTAAACAAAGATGAGGAGCCCTAGTTGTGGTAGCTCAGTTGGTTGGGTGTTGTCGTGTTGTCCAGTGCCCCAAAGGTTTGCCCTTGGATTCCCAGTTAGGGCACATTCCCAGGTTGTTGGTTCAATCCCTGGTGGGGGTCTTGTAGGAGGCAGACAATTGATGCTGTGCTCTCACATCGATATCCCTCCCCCTTCCTCTCTCTCAAAACAAACAAACAACACACACACACACACACACACACACACACAGACACAATCCCCACCTCTTCTTTAAAAAACACACCAAACAAAAGAAGATAAGTACCCACTGCAATATATACCTGTTACCCCAGTTGGGAAAAAGGGAAATTGGGAAATGAGAACTAAAACAGGGATATATGGCGGCTGACAGAGAAGGCAGCAAGTCTTTGCAATGAAACTTGCAAGTGATCATGGAAATGGAGGGAAAATGAACTGGAATGTAGAGGAATACCCCTGTGGTATACCCAGGGATGTGTGTGTGTCTGATGGGGGAGCCATGACAAATACCTGGAGTGAGGGTCAAATAATTGCTTTTCAAGGTGCATATTATCTGCAACAAAGCAACATACATCTATAATGTCTCACTGAGCCTTCTGAGAAGAGAGATCTAAAAGGTTTCTGGCGAGCTCTGGATAACAAATAAAAATGAATAATATGATGTCCACATGGCTGGGCTTTTAAAGTCTTCTATAGACGTATCTCTCATAGCAAAGAAAATCCCTAGGGGTGGGGGTGGGGTGCTTAAAGACTGATGTTCTATCGCTAAAAAAAATCATGCAACAGAGACATTTTACTCAATATTTGTGTTTGTTTTGCTCTAAACAATATGGTTTGATTTCCTGTGACTTCTGATAACCTCTACCAGGGAAAATGAGTTAAGTTAAGAAGGATGAAATTAAGATGGTCTTCTTGGTTCATAAGGGTCATAAATAACGTATTTGTGGGGCTCCACTAGTGACCCATTGTGTCCTCAAGTGAAAGTTTCCTAAGACTGGGATGAGGGACTCAGGTATCTGGCCCTATAGTTGAAGGGAAATAGCTATACATCTACAAGTGTAGCATATAAGAGTTCATTAGATGTCTTAGAACCCACATGCAGGGGATCTTAATGACTAGATGTCAGGCAGGCATCACTCTATTGTGCTTCCTTGCAAAGTGAAGAATTGATGAAAACAAAGCTCCATAAAGGCAATCTGCCCTTTTGGTGAGGATTGTAGCTAAGGGCACCATGGTTTCCCCACACCCTTTAAGAAATTCTTTCAAATATTCCAAAAGTCTTGAAGGGAAAAGCTGTTGCTTCTCCTCCATTTGTGTTATAATTGAGAGCAAGATGGAGAAGTGGACCATGAAAAGTCCTGGGAGTTCTTTCAGGGTTCAAGATCAATCACAGGTTCTTCCTAGTCCATCAGTTTCTTCATCTACAGCCTGGGCGCTAATAACAACTCTCTACTTCAGGGTTGCTGCAAGAATTAAGTGAGATGGTGCTTTTTAAAGCATCCAGTAGGCCAATATCAAGTTTTCCTTTATGGAGTCTTTGTCATGTGACAAAGCTATTTGCAAATGAAATGATTGCAAGTTTTTTGCAAAGAAGGAGCTAACAAACATCAGACATAGACATTCTACCAGGCAGCCTTGAATCTGGAATCACAGACAATAGACACATGTGGCCCCAGTGCGTGTCTATCCCCCTATAGTACAAATACCAGGGGAAATACTCTGCTTTTGCCTTTATGAACTTCTAAAGCAATAAAGACTTGTATTCAAAGCACTCTTACTTTCAAAAAGAAGCCATTAATACATTTTATGAAGTCAGAACCCATTAGTGAAGATGTATCGAGTGTGTCTGCTCAGTGAGGATTATCAAAGGGGGTCTAGGAATGGCATTGGACATATAGATTGGGGACTGGTTTTACAAATGATAATGCCTGCAGAAGCCTGAACACAAAGGCTTTGGCTGCATGCAATATTCGAAAATACTCAAGTATTGACACAATGCTAAGAGACAGCATCAAGCCATCCAGGGTAGGCTGATGGGTGCTCTTGAAGTGTAGGCATATGCAATGCATCCTACTGTATGGTTTACACAGAATCACTGGCAGTGCTTAAATAATTCAGGCACTTAATGGTAGAAGTGTATTCATACTTGCATCCCGGCTGTACTGGAAAATGCCTAGATGGAGGAGAAAAGACAAAGAACCAGGTAAGGTGTATCCTTTGAGTTTGGGACTATGAATATTTCGATATATGTGTCCTATTTCCATCAAAGGCTTTCATATCTCCATTCAACAAACATTTCTTAGGTGACTACCCTGTGCACTATATCTATGGTCCTGAACTCCTGAGAGTTGTCAGCATAGTGAGTGGGGTGTTTTAAAGAAAGAATTATTCTGACATTTGTTAAAATAGTACAGAAGACCTTATTTAGGAATATTTTCATAGGCGTTAAGACCATACCAATAGGGGAGATCAGACTGAACACAACAAAGACCACAGGGAATTATAGCCATGAGTTGGGGAGAGGGGCAAGGAGGAGGGGAGTCACCAGTGGATGAAAAATTTCTAAGAGGAGAGACACTGAGGGTAGGGGTGATTCTTGCTAAAACTGACTTAACAGGATTCTTGCTGCAGGCAGGCTTGGGAGATCAGATGTCAAGGGTAGAGGGGTTCTCTTTAAACTGACTTAGCAGGATTCTTGCTGAGACTGGGCTATGCAGACCTGACAAGGATGGGGCCAAGGTCAAGGCCTAATCGAGAACTGGCTCAGAGGAGCAGACTAAAGTTTGTTCAAGGAGAATCTGTGTCTGGGGCAGAAGGGAGGCAGGCTTTGCCATAGGACACTATGGAAGTCAGCAAAGGTTTTTTAAAGAGACATGGTGCTCTGGGTGTCCAGAAGCATGAGAAGGAATTAGCAAAGAAAATGTTAGGCAGGTGACAGCATTGCCCGTGCAAAGTACAGTTGCTGACCTTCCAGTAATTAGATGTGGCTAGAAGAGGGTTTCTCAGTACTAGCCTATGGGAGCTGGATAATCCTTTTTTTTTTTTGAGGGGGGAGATGTGGGGGGCTGTTTTGTGCACTGTAGGATGGTGAGTAGCTTTCCTGGTCTCTATTCACTAGATGCCTGTATCGCTCCTCCTCTCTCACCACTTCCCCAAATCCTGGCAACCAAAAACGCCTCCAGATATTGCCAAAGACACCCTGGGATCACTGACTCTGGACCAGAAGGAGGGATATTTGGAGGGAGCAGATGGGAGGAGGGGGCTCGTAGTTTACCTCCCCAGGAAGGCACAGGTGACAAGGTTTAAATGTATACAATGAAGGCAGAATCTTCTGTTCTCTAAATACAGTGATTTCTTATGCAATAGAGGAAGGAAAAATAGAAGAACTGAAGTGAGTTAGTGCATGGAGACCTGGGAAAGTCGGCTTTGTCAGAATCTTCCCTAAAAAATATATTAAAGAAAAAGAGCAACTGATACACTGACTCATCATAAATAATCTTTGTGAATTAAGGTTTTCGGTAAGTTTTCTATTTCTGATTAACAACTAAGGATGAAGAACATGTAACAAGAAACATGGAGATATTTCCTAGGAGTTAATGAATCACCAGTTTCAGAGCATTTGCATGTCTTATCACTTTTATCTGTAGCAAGGCCTCACCATTTTTTGTTTGTTTGTTTTATTTTTTTTCCACAGCTTACATTAGAAATGCATTCTTATTGCAGAAAACTTTAAAGCACCAAGAGAAAACAATTCCTGGTCTGTGTGCTTGGATTGTGGCTCTGTGACATGCCACAGAGATTTCAAAAATTATTTTCTCATTTGAATAACCCCTATTTCAGCAACAATCAGCAACCAGCCAGGTAGCAGCTTCATTTGTGCCATCCCCGATCTGACCTCGCTTGCATTTTCTTTTTTACTTCTGCTAGCGCAATTAGCAAAACAAAGGCAGCAGGTTATTTAACATGCCTTTCTAGCTAATTTCTAATTTGTTATAATGCACGAATTTAAAAATGCCTACTTGAGAGCTTCAGGGATTACTAAATAATAAGCCCTGAAGGTTCCAAAATCCGGTTAATAGTCAGACCTGGAGAATATGAAATATAGTGTTAATTTAGAATAACATAATGCCTAAAAATGAAGCAAGTTAGGTCTAATTGAGCTATGAACTGCTTGCCTTGTATTGTGTAATGGAGGCTATGCTAACGGAGGGTGGCTGAGCTATAGATAACCATTACTCTTAGCAAATACGTTTATTGGGGTCTCTCTCTCTTCATTACCCAACCTCATAAAGTATATGCCTGCATATTCCGATAAAACATGGAACAGCGAGGCAGTGTCACAATTAGGACGCCCTGAGAAGCTACATCATAAAACGGTATCTGTCTCCAAATGATTGTTCACTTAACCATGATAAATATTTATCAGCAAGCAATAGAACAGATCCTTAAACAACAATGGCCCATACTGAAAATGAAGGAGGAGGACTTTTACGTTTCCAATTCTCCTTTTTGATAAATACAACCCTTTAACCTAAAAAAAAAGTGATCTGATATGAGAACTTTGATTTTAAATTATAATTATGCCACAGGAGCATCAAGAACATATTAGGTTTATATTTCCAATATCTATTTAAATGACTTGAATTTACTGTTCTATCACCAGTCAAGACAAGAAAACCATGAGGATGAAATGAAACAGTGCTAATTTGGGTGGTTATTCAATCAACAACCTTTTATATGGTCAGAACTCTCAGTGGAAAAATGCTGTAAATGATAAAAATAAAGATGAAAATAAACTCTTTAATGATCCCCACTGTCTCACTGACAGTGATGTGTCACCGGGGGAAACATGAGAACTGAGATATATGTCCGATGTTCCGCATCACCCGCCTGGCTCAGGCCCTAGCTGCTGGGATATGGAATCCTTATATTACCTGTGGCATGGTGTGTGGTTAAGGGGAACCGACTGCCTTCCTGGGTGGATTTCCAAAATGAAGCCTGTCTCCTGGCAGAGATAACGGTTCCACAGAGGGCTAGAGAAGGCACAGAGAGGTAGAGGTAGAGGCCGAGGCCCCTATAAATATAAATGCCCTCTAACTGCCAGGTTATTCCTAAAAACAGTTTGGTGCCTAGAAGAATGTCCTACAGCTGTGGTTCTCATCAGCTGTGGACTTGCATCAGGATCCACTGAAGGGCTTGTGAAAACCCGCAGGGCTGGGTCCCCTCCCCAGCGTCTGATTCAGGGGGTCTGGCGTGGGACCAGATGCATTGTAACCAGTTCCCAGGTGATGCTGTTGCTGCTGCCCTGGGAACTAGGTTTTGAGAACCAGATTCCTACAGCAAAGGAAGGATCCACAGGGTGAAACTTTAAGGAAACGTTGAGTACTGCTGGTATGAATGTCTCTCCAGCCCACAGATCCCAAATCTACCTCCAATTCCTTTTCCTTTCCTTCTTTCATTCCTATCTTCCACCCCAACTTTTTCTTCCTTCCTTTTATTTCTATTTCCTTTTCTAATTCCCAATTTCTTCTGTTCTTCCTACTCTTTCTCTCCTGTCCTTATCTCTCCTCCTTTCCCTGTCTCATCCCCACCATGAGATTTTTTCCCCAACAATAATTAACTCACCACCACTAACTGCAACCATGATTACAAATAGACCCTGAACAGGGGAAAGGCCTAGGCCAAGACCTTGTTCCTTGGCAAACAGTGAGAGGCAATTTTCAGAGATGTTTCAAAGAGCGACACTGAATTCTGTGCTAAGCATTCAATAGAAGCTTCTCTGCTTTTGCATTTAACACCACATAAGCAAAAAAATATTGCTGTGTGAAATATTATAACATACACAGAACAGTTACTGCCTGATGCACTGTTGGTAGATGGAGTGGCTTTCCAGCATTAATTCTCATTTGGGGGCTATTCTTACATTTTAGGACAAATAGTCCCCAGGTCTCATTGTAACTTGCACATAACTCCCTTGCTGGATGAAGATTTATAACAAAAGTGACTATTATGAGATCATTCCTAGGTGAAGAGCTACCTTAAACAGACTTAGCTCTTTATAGCCTCATTGTGTCAGACTCTGAATATTAGACACATACAAAAAACTCACAGTGAGAGTTATTAGGTGCAGAATAGCCTCCCAAGGGAGGTCCCAGGGCCTCATCACTTGAGTCATTTAAAATGAGACTGGACCAAATACTTGACTGTAACATTAGGGAACAGCCCTACCCTGGCTGAGGACAGATGAGATGACCTCACAGGTCTCTCCCATCCCTCCTGGGGTCATAAAATCAGAATGGAAACTCTGACTAGTCTCCGTGCTGAGACTCAAAGAATATAGAGCATTGTCTCAGGGGCTGGACCAGGTTATAGTAACATCAAAGAGTAATAAGTCCCTATCGGGTATGGAGGGAGAGGACACCCTAGAACACCAATCAAAGTGGAGATAGTCCCAAATGAAGCCCATGATGTACTTTGCACAGACTCGTGTGAGACTATAATGCTAGTGTGTTTCTCAGTTTCTCATATGTGCTAGTGAGTTTTTTTTATGCTCCAATTTGGAGAGGAGTGAATTTCCAGTTTATTTCCTGGATCCCTCTTTTGTGAAGATATGAGTGTCATTAAAACAAGATGAGAACAAAGAGAAGCTCAGTTAGGTGATGACTGTGCCATTTCCATAGTTCAAAGTAATGTGGCCCATTATAATTATAGGTCCAACCAGGTGACATTGAGATAAACCTGGAGAAAGATAACTGCTGTCTCCCATCCAAAAGTCAGCGCCTTGGAAAGGGCCCTTCGTAACCTTTAGCAGGGGGGAGAGGAGAGGAAGGGAGGTTCTGAGAGGCTCCGAGTGGCCTCTCTACCCCGGGGACCTTGCAGCTGTGAGGAGCAGCCTGAGCCAGCAGGCATGCTTGCACTAAATTAAGGTCCCATAATAAATCTGAGGCAACTGCAAATGGGTGGGGTGAGGAGGAATTCTGGACTTGATCTGCCTCAACATGCTCAGCTGCCATTTGAATTCAATTGGCCTTAAATGGCAAATCCTCAGAACACTGGAAGGGACCAGTCATGCCTGCCCACTCACTTACTCTTTCTAAGGAAAACTGCCATGGTCTATGGGCCCTCCTACCCAAGTTTTTTTTTCCTCGGGTCTGATTATTCCTGAGCCCAGGGCAGTCAATCCAAAAGTTTGATTTGCAATTTACCAATGAAAATGATGACTCATACCAGTGCATTCCTACACCAGGGAATTGGGAAACAGTCTGTGAGTGAGTTGAAGCAGGGACAGCTGATGGAAAGATGCCACAAGATGGAGTTTAGTTGCTGTCATGAGCAAAAAGAAGAGTGGGCGAGCCAAAGTTGCAAGGGAGGAGAACAGAGAGTCTCACAGTGGCAGAAGCAGCCAGTCGGGGAAAAGATAACAGTGACTATGCTAGAGGTCACAGAGGACAGGTACCGAAGCCCCTCATTCCCAGCTAGGTTGCCAACATCTCTTATAATAAACCTTTAGAAGAGGTGACATGAGTAGGACTCTATTCCTTGTGTCCAAAGAGGCCTAATTAAGACACTCAGGGAATCTGAATTAGACATCATGATCAACTCTTCAAATGAAATTACTACCATTTTATTAGATATATATATAGCGTCTCCCTAAAACATATATGCACTTTGAATGATTATAAAGTCAGCATTTATTAACGTACAGTTCATTTTCAAAATTTAAAAGAATATATAGAAATGAATAATTATTTTGTCAATACCTGTTTTCAAACTGATGACCATTCTGTTCTAGGCACTGCTGATAACACGAAGCAATAGAATGGCAAATATCAAGAATCATTTCGTTTGGTGTATGTGTGCCCTCAATTTGTCAACTGTTGCTGGTTTTGTATCATAAACTTTATCTTGTATATAACCCCATAAAAAAGTCTAGTGGCACTGACCAATTTTAGAGAGAGGAAGAGAGAGAGAGAAACATGTATGTAAAAGAGAAACATCGATCAGTTGCCTCCCACATGCATCCCAAGCAGGGATCAAACCGCAACATAGGTATGTTCCCTGACAAGGAATCAAACCCTCTACATTTTGGTGTGGGAGACACTCCAATCAATTGAGACGTCCCAGATAGGGCGCTACCTAGCTGGGATTTGATATTTAATATCAAAGCTTACTCAATTCCTTGAAGATCATGCTTTACCAAAGGTATTGGAAACAAGAGCAATGAACACACAGGGTTTCTCCTTAGTTGACATTGGAAATTGGAATCAGAGTTTGGAGATTTTCAGGGAATATGGCATCTGGAATCACAGATGAGCATCTGGGCTAAATTTTCAAATATCAAGAAAGTCTAGCAGATCCTGATTTGTGGGTGTAAAAATAATAATTAGAAAAATATAATAGTGATAGCAGATCCCTTTTGCTGAGTCTCTACAATGTCACTGGGTGTAGGCTTTATATATATTCATTTTCTCAATTCTCACAAGAGTTATGGGCTTGAAGAGGGTATCCAGGCCCATCCGAGGGCTGAAACATCAGCATCATCTGAGAGCTCACCGGAAATGCAGAATCCCAGGCCCCAGCCAGGGCTCTCAGGGCAAGACCCGGGAGTTGTGTTTTAACAAGCCCTCCTGGGGATTCTCACGCCAACTAAGTTTAAGAAAAGAAGCACTGACTTAGAGAGTTACTTCCAAAAACCAAATAACTAGTAAGCGGCAGAGTCAACATGAAAAGGTTTGTGCTGAGTACTGGAAACGGCCCTAGGTACCTCAGGTAATTAATGAGGAGCCAAGCATGGGCTAATCAGGTTAACACCTGTAATATGGATTCCCCTGAGATCAGGACTGGGAGCCCTCACACTCTGGTCTGTCCCCAGAGACTGTCTTAATGGGCAGAGTCCTGTATATCCAAATTGTGCTTCCTTCCTTTTATGTATACGAGGGAATCTTGGCTGGAACGAATTCCAGTTTATTCAAGTCATGATTACAAGGGCTCTGATTCAAATATGTAGGGTACCTCCTTTTATTTTCTTATAGATGGGGAGAAGAACATTAAGAACCAATGCAGCATACAGTGTACTAGGCACTGAGCTAAGGACCCTAGATCAGTGCTACCCAACTTCCCTCAGTGATGGGAATGTTCTTGATCTGTGCTGTCCAATGTGGTAGCCATGAGCCACGTGTGGCTGCTGAGCACTTGAAATGGGTGACCAATGGACTGAATTTTAAATTTTATTTAAATTATAGCTGATTTAAATTTAGATAGCCCTATGTGACCAATGGCTGCCTTATACATTAGCCCAATGCTAGATGCCTCTTATTTACACTTTACTCTAAGCCTATGAGGGTAGAGGATAACATTATGCCCATTTTATGGATTAGAAAACTGAGGCTTACAAAGGCAAAATAATTATCTCAAAGCCATATAGCCAGTTAGCAGTGGGCCTGCGGTCCTCACCCAGGTATACTCTGACTCCAAGTATACAAGGCACCCAGCATGCAGCTGCCCTTGGTTAGGCAGGCCTGGGGGAGCCACTGCTCAGTGCCCGTTGTAAGCAAAGGCCATGCAATAGCAGTTTGGCCCCTGGAAAAGTTGCACCTGAGCATCTCATTCTCCAAGCAACAACCAGTGCTGGCATTCTCTTGGCAGCCTTCAATGAGAGGATGTTTGGACGTTATTCTCCTGTTATTAAATGTGCATTTTCCACTTAAAAATAAGGAGCTTCTGTCACAAATGATTTATACAGAAACAATACTACTCCTGGCAGAGAAACAGGAATAGGAGCGTTTTCCTGTTTCTTTCAAGATAAAAAAAAAAAAAAAAAAAAAAAAAAGCCTATGCTGATATATTCACTCTTTAATGCATGTTCTTTGAAGAACTGCCCCTCCTTTCTACCCCACCTTAGCACCTCCAGGATAAAAAATGGCTCTGGGATTGCAGGGACCTTTGAGCAAACCCTATCTCTCTACATAAAGCAGGTCCCTGAGACACAGTCCTCCCCAGCTCCATCCCATGTTCTGTGCTGGTGCCTCCAGCCAGTAGCTTCCCCAAATGTCATTCCTGAGGGTCTAGAAACATGCTCCATCCTGTCCTCTATCCTTGCTCTCCCATCTCCCTGCCCTGAGGAAAGGGTCTAGACTCGCAGATGTTCTCAACCTGTGGGTCGCGACCCCTGAAAATACATCCTGCATATCAGATATTTACATTATGATTCATAACAGTAGCAAAATTACAGTTATGAAGTAGCAACGAAAATAATTTTATGGTCGGGGGTCACCACAATATGAGGAACTGTATTAAAGGGCCCCGGCATTAGGAAGGTTGAGAACCACTGGTAAAGTCAGGCCACACTGACCTTGCATGCTGGGCCCATTGCCCACACACCTGCAGTGCCACCCTGGGAATGTGGTTCACCCTTTCTGAGCCTCAGTCATCTCCAGGTTAAAAGGGCAAGTGCAATGACCCTACATAGGCTCCTCTGAGCACGTGACCTTGTGCCTAGTCTATAAGAGGGTCTGGAGAAAGGTGAGTACCTGTCATCCCTCTTTTCTAGTCCTCAGTCAAGAATGCACTTTGAAGTTCTTTATACAGTTATCACATTTTGGGCATAGACCACTGGCATGACCGTGGCTCCTCTTCCTTCCATACTGCAACAGCACGCGACCCTGCACACATGGGCATTAATTACTTATTGAGTTGAATTTCTGTAAAGATTGAGGCCAACCTATAATAAGCAAACCCATCCATCCCATCATTCATGTATTCATTTACTCAATTAGTATTTATTAAGCACCTACTGTACTTACTAAGTTGCAGGCATGGATACTGGTACTCAGAACACAGTAGGGACCAAAGCACATAAAACCTTGAGTCTTCTGGACTTTTACCTAGAGTTTTAGCATCTAGTGAGGGAGGGGAATGAGAATTACTAAATGAACAGTTGAAAAAGAGAAACAGTGTCTCTCAGATGCAATATATGCTACAAAATAAGTAAAATGGAAGATTCAGAGAGAGCACAGTTCAGGGAGAAATTTGCAATTTTAAGTAATGTGGTCAGGGAAGGCACCCCTGAAAAGGGGGTATCAGAGAAAAGATTTGAAGATGCTGAGGGGGCTACTTTTTAGATATACAAATAATATGGGAAACAGAAAATTGTAAGCTGAAGATATGCTTGGTTCTATGCTCAGAAGAATATAAAAAAAGGAAATAAAACATGTATTTTACTGACTAACCTTGGTTCACATGTTTTTATCCATTTCAATACCAGCTAATACTTACCAGATGCTTATGATGTGTCAGGCACTGCCCAAGCACTTTATATAACTGAGTTCAACATCAAGAGAAAAGGCATAGGCTAGGGATGGCCCCAGGCAGGCATCAGAAAGAGCCAGGGGCAGGCATATGACCATAGGGAGTGGTGGGGACTGTGGCAACATGAGAGGGCCTGCTCCACCTATTGGACAGCTATTGCTTGGCAACAGATGATGAAAAGGTTTTAGGGTCCCTTGCTCTTCTGCCTTTTGCAGAAAGGCTGGAAATCTGGATTTTTATGTGAAATTTCCCAATTTTAAAATGTTGGCAAGCAATTAAGTTTTCAAAAACATCATGTGAGCTAATACTTTTTTAAAAATGTTTCAGGACATATTCAATATAAACAGAGTTTTCAACCTCCGGCATAGACAGGAGGCATGAGTAGACGGGAACCCAAAGTATTTGCACAGCTCCTGTACCACAGACACTGTCTGCCTGCCCAGAGGCTAGGTGCAATTCATATTTGAAAGTAGCCTGATTTCTTGGTATCTCTTATATGCCTGCCAAGGGGATAGTGAACTCTGGGACCTGGTAAACACTATGTCCTTGTGTGTGGATGAAATATGCTGCCCATTGGGATTTGAATGCAAACACAGTTGATCATTCATTTAAAAATACAGTACTTTTTGCTGCTTAATGGCTTTTTTTTTTCCCTCTTACATTCTACCAATAAAGATACATTTGGCAAAATCATCCGGAGGAAACATCATCTTTATTCAAAACTGTTCTTCTTCCCATTTCACTTGCTATTTCTAAATTATCTTATCAATAATGTACTAAAGCAATACTAAGAAATGGAACAATACTGCACCTTTAAGAAAATATTATTTTTCCCGAGGTCCTATCAAGGTAAATTTCATCAGTATTCAAAGAATGAGCAAAGCACTTCAACAATTTATTTCAATAAAAGAAGACTTAGCTGAAAGGAGTATAAATGATGAGAACTTGCTTTAAACTGATTTATTCCCTGCAGCAATAAAAGGAATGTTTCTTCACTCAGCTGTTTAATATGCAAATATGCAGAACATCCAGCCCCTGACAGCACATCATTAATAAAACCTTGCACTGAGCAGAGCACTCGATATTTCATTCTGATGAAAAAACATGATGATGATTTTAGACTGTAGACTTGTAGAGTTGGAACAATGTGCTTTCCTGGTGATGAAACCCCACTAGTCACTGGGGAAACAAACGGAAGCTTTTCAGATAAGCGATCAGACTTCGGCAACAGGAAGTCCCAGGATAAAGAATAGAGTAAATACTAAAGGCTGATAATCCTTGATACATCCAAGGCCCAAATGACAAGATCTAAACAGGGGCAGAGACAGAGGGGCATGGAGATTGGCGTCTTTGGGGATGGTGGCATGTCAGCTTCTATGTTTTGTTCTGGACTGCATAGGAAAGGTCCCACTTAATGATGTGTTTGATGTTAGCTTTATATTCATGTGAACTAGACAGCAAGTTATATGATGAAGACACAACACAGGAATTTGAACCCCTGGCGGGTTCTCCGTCCAGTTCCTGCCCGTGTTAGGATTTTGTAGTAGTACCTTCTGAGTTACTCTCAGACTCTTAAAACAAGCAAAGTGAAGAAGCAGCTGGAACTACTCCTTGTGCTGGATCATGTGTTTTTCTTTCCACTAAAATTTTGGATTGATGTTAACAATGTGTGGAGGAATTATAAAGGCTTTTTGCATTTTTTTCTTCCTTACAACTACTTATAGTTTTCAAATTTCCTATAATGAGTATGCCATATGTATGATCAGAAAAATCATGTTTTTAAAAATGTAATTTACATTTTAAAAAAGCATATATGGGCTAGTGCCCAGGGACTTGGAAGATCATAAGCACTAGGGTAGGTTCCTGCCTCCCAGGGTCTTAAAACTCTCCCATGTACCTACCTGCTGTGCTGGCTCTCAAAATAAGTATGTATAAATGGTTAAATGAGTTACTAGATTTAAGTGCTTAGAACAGTGCCTGGAACATGGCAAGCCTCATAAAGGTATTTGTTAAATGAATAACCAAGAAGTCAGATTAAATATTAAAAGTATTTTAGTCTGCTGAGATGAGTTTTCTATAAATACTATTACTTTAAATAGACAGGAAAAGGATATAGAAATACTGTCTTTCCCCCTTATAATGTTAAACTTATCTATTGTATGGTTCTTGTCAAAACTATTGTTTTACCTTAGAGAACTTTTAGATTAAACTCACAGCTCCTACACTCCATTCAGTGTGACCTTGGGCAAATCACTAAACTCAACCCCCCAAAAACCTTATTGTCCTCATCTGTTACATAGTAGTAATCACACTTATTTTAAGGAGTGTTTTGAGGATTCAGTGTGATCACTTAAACATTCGGCACAGTGCCTGGTCTAGAGTGGAGTTTACCATTTATTGAGCCTCTACTATATATCAAGTGCTATGTTTATGTGCTAGTCTTTACAACTGTTAGCCATGTTTCACTGAGGGACACCATGGTAGATGGCTTGAACATGGCCACACAGCTTGGTCTAGAATCTGGATCTATCTGTCACCAAATCCTACAATATCATACTGGCTTTCCCCTAGATCTGCTCTTTTTTCTAAAAAAAAAAAAAAAAAAATCAAACATAGTAAGTGTTCCAAAATATATGGGAAGAAGAGTAAGTTTCCATCTATTTAATTCTATTTTCAGTTACAATTCACAAAGATTCTTCCTTTATCCATTTTAAAAAATTAAAGTATTTTTTAAAAAGTTAGGTTATGGGGCAGGAGGCAGAAATATACAGGCAGGTGACAATGAGGAGGGAACCTACTTACTGATTAAAAGGTAATAAGAGTGACTATCAAGTTCCGGTGGCACATTGTTCTTTTAAAAGTTCATTTATGAGCCCGGCAGCATGGCTCAATGACTCAGTGGTTGAGGGGACCTATGAACCAGGAAATCATGGTTTGATACCTGGTCAGAGCACATGTCTGGGCTGCTGGCTTGATCCCCAGTGGGGGGCGTGCAGGAGGCAGCTGGTCAATGATTCTCATAATTGATGTTTCTATCTCTCTCTCCCTTTCCCTTCCTTTCTGAAATATCCTACATGATAAAAGCTTAATATGCTAGGAGTCTGGTTGTCTGTTCAACCAATCAAAGCATAATATGCTAATGATATGTTAAGGCCGCTCAACCGCTCGTTATGAGTACACTGACCACCAGGAGGCAGACGCTCTGACTGGTAGGTTAGCTTGCTGTTGGGGTCCGGCCAATCAGGACTAAGCAAGATGGGCTGGACACATCCAGGGGCGCTCCCACAATCCCTCCCCAGCTGGCCAACCTCCTGCATCCCTCCCCGGCCCCAATTGTGCACCAGTGGGGTCCCTCCGCCTGGACTGCGCCCTCTGGCAATCCAGCACCCCTCGGGGGATGCTGGAGAGCCAGTTTTGGCCCGAACCCGCAGGCCAGGCCAAGGGACCCCACTGATGCATGAATTCATGCACTGGGCGTCTAGTTATGTATATGTATATGTATATGTATATGTATATGTATATGTATATGTATATGTATATGTATATGTATATGTGTGTGTGTGTGTATGCATATGTATATTTATATTTAAGTTTATTAGAGAAAGGGCCCTTATATCTGTAATTTGTGATATATTCTTTAATTTTAGACAACTTGAGAATAAGATATCTGCAAACTTGTCCTTTAAATTAGTGATGGTCCCTCTTTCAGAAAAGATGAACCATTTGACAAGGGCTGGGTGGAAAATGCTTGCCCGCCCCCCTCACCCCCACCCCATGTTCTGCTTTCTCTCTGTTGTTTGTATTTCTTTCATCCAACCTAAAGAATAACTCTCTGTGCCCAAAGGAAAGAGGGCTGGTGGGTTTTATTTCCAAATATTTCAATTATAAATCAATCGTTTAGCAAAATTCAATGAAGTTTGCAAAATTTCCCTTTGAATCAGCTCCCACAGAGAATCCGAAAAGGCTTGGGGGCAAAATTTCAAATGGTCTCTTGCAGGTTTCAGTAAACTTCTCCAAGCTAGTACTTGCCATGTTTCTGATTTTATGCGCTCAGTAATACGCCCTCATAACTCAAATGGGATGAACCAATTAAACATTTCCCTGTAGTCTCTGAAATAGCTGCTCTTGGCATGTTTTTTGCATGGCACAAACCTCTGCGGGAGGATCCGATAGAAATCTTGCACTATTTAAATATAGAATTGGGACATCAAAGAAAGGGTTGTATTGAAATAACATGGATAATTAAGGAAGTGGAGAACAGTAATAACTGATTTACATAAAATGCTAATGAGTCTCTTGACTTGTTTGGCAATTTGCACTTTAGGCTTGGTAACTGTAGCTCCAAATTTATGATCTAATTTTTATTTTAATATTTTCTTTTAGCAAGTTGTAACCAACACTAATGGGTGCCTGCCAACGTCCAACTCCTTCCCCCTTCAACCACCCAGAAGCTGCTTTTCCCAGGCAAGCACACGATCCCGGGGCTTCCTAGACACTGTTTCAGTTGGTTTCTTCTTATGTTAGCAAGTTGGAGTCTTTACAGATGATCCATAGTGATCAAAATATTCACAGTGAGTTGAGCTCATTGGGTAGGAAAACAAAGGTATTGTTACAGAGGCTGAGTGGTCCTTATACAGCCTGCTCCTTACTATTCAGAAGGAGAGACAGCCAAGGCGTTCCCTCGCTCTCAGGTAGCGCTTACTCGGCACCACTCTCTGGTGCCTTTCCCTTCTGAGAAGAAATTATATGCTCTGAAAATTCCTGTTTTATTGTACTCTTCGACTGAACTCGCCTCACAGGGCCACAGCCTCCCGTGAATATGAATGAGGGTTTGAGCTGTTCCTTCAAGACGTGTCTGCACGTTGACCTTCAGCGTACCCTGTTTCCCTCAGAGCCCTCTAAGCATGATCCATTACTTTCTCGGGCCATTCCCCCTTCACCCCATTGATGGGTTTCAAAGCTACTTAAATTTCCAAGTCCTGACGCGCTGCGGCGGTGACCAGAGCTGTGCCTCGCTCTCTTATGGATTCACAAGGTCACCGCTGGGGAGAGGGAGGAGGCAGGCAGAGCATTTATCAGGATGTATTGCTTTACTTTTTCTATCCATCACCAAGGCGATGATTCTATTTTAGTGAAAATCCATTGAACTCCGATCAAGTCAGATGGCTGTTATCATTGGAAACTCAAGAGCTGTCAGGCCATAATCAGTACAAATGCTAGACCCCGAAATGGGGGGCTCCGGGCCAGTGATGGCCTTCTGGGGATCTTTTTAGTCATTCCTGATTTTAAAATTTCATCTGACCATTTTAGTTTAAGTATCTTTTCAGCTGTTCAGTGTGCAAGTGATAAAATCTGGTTATGTAAGGTAGAATGAAACAATTACAGGCAATTCAGGTGTAGTCTGGAGACACACTGGTTTCCCTTGCCTTGCTAGGCTGATTACTGTGGTTCTAACAACTTGGCTGCCCATCAGAATGCCAATACACTTGAATGATCCCAGAAACTGAACATAGAGTGTGAACACACAAATTCCCATCTTAGTCAAAACTAGCAAACTACAACTACACTGTTTTATGGCCTCCTCAATATATAACTACTCTGATCACCACAATTTGCTGTAGAATACAATGTTAATAGGCACTTTAGCCTTCCCGGTTGTATTTTTATGATAAATGCTCCTACTTATATTTGCATGTGTTTGGAAAGATTTTAGTCCTGAACATAGAGGTGGGGGATAAGAAAAAAGTTCCAAAGCTCCCTGAAACATTCTTTTTGGCTTGTTTTCTGGTATGGATTTAATTAAACCTGACATTTGAATAAAATCATTCAAACATATTTGCTGCCCTGCTGGTATTCTAAACTTTTACTAAAGGGGAGTTTTGAAATGAGATGACACAATGGTTTTAAATCAGAAACCTGCAGCTTGAAGTGATACTTAACTCTTAACTACCAAGATCGAATTATTTTCCTTATAAACTGTCAAGGGTCATATTTCTTCCATGGCCCCCAGTGAAGGCAATTCCTGCCGGGGTGGGCTGAGAACAAATGAAGTGAGGCAGCCAGAAGCTTAATGCCTATATGTACTTATCTCGCCACTTTTTGAAACTTAATCTTTCCATGTATTTTCTATTTTGCAATCCATACCCTTATTCCTTTTTACCAGTGAGGGTAATTGAATATTGACTGTGCATTCTTAAATAAATTTCCATGCTAAATAAGAGCAACATTAATAAGGGCAGTTATTTAATGGTCACTTACTGTGAATCAGGCTTTGTGCCAAGTGCTTTACATATGTTGTCTCATTTGAGTCTTAAAACCATTTCTAAATAAGATAGGGACATCTCCATTCCACTGGGGCATGAGAGCACCAGTGATTAACCAGATTATCCCATGATTTAGAAGAGGCAGATGTTCGAGAATGATGCTGGTGTCCACTTTAGAGAGTTGAACCAGAAAAGCTCAACCACTGAAACGATCTGTGATAGTTTCCTAGGGTCACAAACTAGGTGGCTTAATGAAACAGAAATTCACTCACACTGAGTTCAGGAGGCCAGATGTCTAGATAAAGGTGTCAGCAGGGTCGGTGCCCTCTGGAGGCTCCGAGGAAGAAACAATCCTGGGCCTCTGTCCCAGCTCCTGCTGGTGGCTGGCAGTCCTTGACCCTCGATTTGTAGTCACACCTCTCCGGTCCATTCCTGCATCTTCACATCACCTCCTCACATCTCTTATAAGGACACTCTCATTGGATTTAGGGTTCACCCTAATCCAGCATGATCTCATTTCCATCCTTAACTTAGTTACATCTATAAAGACCCTGTTTGCAAATAAAGTTGCATTCTGAGATCTCAGCCATATATTTGGAGGAGTGGGCACTATTTAACAGAGTACAGCATCCATTTGGGATCCAGATCTTGGTCTGTGGGCTTCTGACACATTGCCCCTAACAGTCACACTATCATCCACATAGTGCATGGTAGCTGAATGATGAGGGGATGAACAAATGAATGGATGGAACCCTGATATCATTCCTGTTTGCCTAATAACATTTTATCTCATCACCCTTGCCCTTGACATTCTCATAGAATAGCCAAAGGGAGTCAAGACTAATCCAGGAGTAAAGATATGTCTGGGGTGTAAGGATTAAGTGCTGATTCTGATGGCTAGTGTCTTTAAGAGGAGCTTTGGCTGAGGGCAAAGCAGAGTCCATGTAATAGAATCCAAGTGCATGTCATGAAGAACAATGAGGAACACACCTGGAAGAGCAGGGAGGAGCCCAATTACAGATGCCCAATAGGATAGGATAGGCAATTAAGGCTCAATATTATGTGAGAAAAAGATACCAAGAAACGAAAAGAGAATAATAGTAATGGGTATTTGGATTTGTATCCTATTATTTTCATCATTATAAGTTTAAGTTTTCTAAAAAAAAATAGTACCTAGAAAAGTATATTCATATTGATTCAATCCCCTAAATAACAATGTTAACCCATACAAGTTCAAAAATGGGTTAAAACAGATGTATAGCTCTGCTTCTAGAAAGATGGTCAACTATTAGGAGCAGACACCTAACATGTAAATGCCAATGACCTGTAGACGAGTTCATCCATGGATTCTCAGGGAAGCTGCCAGCAAACGTAAAGCATTTTTTTCTCTCCTATTAAACAGACTGAGAAGATCTATAAGCAAGGGGCTTCCTAAAAGTGGGATAAACTGACTCATTTTCATGACAGATTATGTTTGTATTAAGCACTGGTGTGGGTTTTTACAGCTATTGTCTTTGTGAACCTATCTTTAATTAAATATGAGGGCAAATCCTAAAGTCATAGTGTTGGAAATATGCTACGAGGAAGGTACCACCTTGGGATGAGTTTGAGCATCTGCTTCTACAGCCACCAGATGAGTGACACTGTATAAATCACCAAAATTCTACACTGCCTGAGGAATATTTGCTGAGAGCTTCCTGTGCTGGGTGAGGTGCTATGCACTTAACATAAACCCCCTTCACTATGACCCCTACCATGCCATGAGATCGGCAATATCACGGTGTCCATTTTATACATGAGGACATGGAGGCACAGAGAGGTGAACTGACTTACCCAGAGCCACAGAGCTTTTAAACATTGACATCTAAGATTAAAGTCTAGTTTGTCTGACTCTCTGACTCACACCTCCACTTCATTCAAAATCCACCACAAGCAACCCCAGGCAGACCCACTGTGAAGGCATCTATCATGTGGAGGGCAAACTGCACTGGGGCCCGAGCCCCCAAAACCCATCCCTGAACCCCCCACCCCACAGCCCCCATCCATATACAATTACAAACAGAAAACATTTAATGAAATTTCCCTCAGGGGCAGGGGCTGGGCTAAAAGTAAAGCAGCCATTAGCTCACCTACTTTTCACAATCACTTGCTGAGGAAGGTGCTAAGATGTTACTTTTGTTCCCATTCTATGGAAAGGGAAACTGAGGCTGGAAAGGGTTATATAACAGAATCAAGGCTACACAGTTAGTAAACATTGATTCAAACATTGATCTGTTGGACAACCAAGACTCATGGCTTCTCTCCATTTTCATAGGTAAGGTTTACAGACTGTTTGCTGGGCACCGTCCTAACTGCTGTAATACAAACTCTCATTTAACACCTGCAATGACCTTGTGAATACCTCTGCGAAAGACAAGGCCCCCACAGCACAATTCCTACGTATGGAAAGGAGGTGAGGACTGCTGGAGAGGAGGAAGCGAGAGAAAACTATTATTTCAGACACGAATAAATTAAAAAAACAAATGTGCAAAGATTCTATATTCAAAATCCCCATGATAATTATCTAAGGGATTTTTAATTCAGCCAGAGTTGGGTTTTCGGGGTAGAGATAATATTAAGACAACCCAACTTCCCTAGAATCCTTTAAAGCCTCTTTATTTGGAAATGTCACCACCTGGACATCAATACTGTCTTCAGAGACGCTGTCCCCTGGCTTACATCTGAATTTACTGTGGCGCCTCCTTAGGAGGCTGCATGTCCTGAGGATTCAATGCACACTTTTATCTCTCCTTTCTAAATCTCCTCCTTTCAATCACTAAGCTCTCCAGGAAAGAACACAACCAAACAGTCCCATTAGGTAAAAGGAAGATGGAACTGATGTAAATCCCCCTGGAATTAATGGGCCTGCTCTTTACTCCACAATAGCCCTTCCCAAGATGACCTTGCCAATCAGCAGATCTTGTTTTGTCTGCATTTTCCAATGACTCGAGGCTCCACTTGCTGCTGAAGGAATCTGCTTAAGTTCTCAAATGGGTACCCCATCAAATGGCTCTGGAGGCTCATTGAAATTCACTGACATATACAGACTCAAACATGATTTTTAAAAGGCAAATGACAATACTTCAACCTTGCAAAATAGACTGAATGTAATGAAGGGACCCACTGCTCTGAGACTTGATTGTCAAACCAGGATCCCTCTATGCCTAATGATGGGTAAGAGAACTCATGATGGTCCAGGATGACTCTAACAGGCAATCCTGCCAAATCTCAGTGTCTTAAAGCCACAGCACAGAGGGTCCATGGGGCTCTTGACTTGTCTGTCCTCTAGGATCTCCAGTGACGGGCAGTTGGTGCCTGGGATACTGCCAGTCAGCACAGTACAGAGTTTGGTGCAGCACACACTGGGCTTTTAAAGATACTGCCTCAAAGAGACATACACTGCTTTCATCCAGATTCCACTGGCCAACGCCAGCCGTGTGGCAGGGAAGTAGAGTCATACCATGTGCATACACAGGGAGAGGAACACAGAAATTGTGAGCACCTCTACAAACTCCACAATGGGTAGGGAGATGTTGAGGACAAGTGAAAACTTCTCCAGGGTCCCTGGGATGTGCTATCAGCATGGGGCATAGCCAGAATCCACCCACGACTCCAAAATCCCCTCTGCCAGCTTGGGAACATGTTGCCCCTACCCGGGGTTCCCTCCTGCAACCATCCAGGCCACCTCAGAAAATTCCACAAGGCCCAGGCCTTTGCTATCTTTTGTCCCCATCACGTTTACCTAATAGATGACCCTACCAATTCCCATTGGCAGCCCTTTGTAGCATAATGAACAGGATGCAGGCTGATGAATGCAGCCACTGCACAGAAAACGTCAGTTCTTTCATTAAGCAAACCTTCCCAAGTTCATTGTATTGAACCAGGGCTTAGGCTATTAGGCTGACACATGACACAGCCCATTCTAGTCACATTGTAAGTGCCTATTCATGATGGTCAACTATTAGGAGCAGACACCTAACATGTAAATGCCAATGACCTGTAGACGAGTTCATCCATGGATTCTCAGGGAAGCTGCCAGCAAACGTAAAGCATTTTTTTCTCTCCTATTAAACAGACTGAGAAGATCTATAAGCAAGGGGCTTCCTAAAAGTGGGATAAACTGACTCATTTTCATGACAGATTATGTTTGTATTAAGCACTGGTGTGGGTTTTTACAGCTATTGTCTTTGTGAACCTATCTTTAATTAAATATGAGGGCAAATCCTAAAGTCATAGTGTTGGAAATATGCTACGAGGAAGGTACCACCTTGGGATGAGTTTGAGCATCTGCTTCTACAGCCACCAGATGAGTGACACTGTATAAATCACCAAAATTCTACACTGCCTGAGGAATATTTGCTGAGAGCTTCCTGTGCTGGGTGAGGTGCTATGCACTTAACATAAACCCCCTTCACTATGACCCCTACCATGCCATGAGATCGGCAATATCACGGTGTCCATTTTATACATGAGGACATGGAGGCACAGAGAGGTGAACTGACTTACCCAGAGCCACAGAGCTTTTAAACATTGACATCTAAGATTAAAGTCTAGTTTGTCTGACTCTCTGACTCACACATTTCTCCACTTCAAAATCCACCACAAGCAACCCCAGGCAGACCCACTGTGAAGGCATCTATCATGTGGAGGGCAAACTGCACTGGGGCCCGAGCCCCCAAAACCCATCCCTGAAGGAGCTTCCAAACAGGACCTGATGTGAGGGCACACATCGTTTCCTTGTTGCAGATCCAGCCAGCCAGAATTTCCTGGGGCTGGCAGCTGAAAGGGTTGCTAACTGATTCTCTTTCCACTGGCTACTGGGGGATTTCATG
>NW_006284336.1:1563335-1566654 GCF_000327345.1 Myotis davidii | reverse complement strand
CAAGTTCATTGTATTGAACCAGGGTTTAGGCTATTAGGCTGACACATGACACAGCCCATTCTAGTCACATTGTAAGTGCCTATTCATGTTCGGCAAATTCCGTTTTACGCACACACACACACAGTTAGAATTGGACTCTTGGTGCCTGCAACTTTTTTCCCCTTGAAATCCATTTTCCTATTTTTAACTGTTAATAATTAAGAAAAATCCAACTTTAATAATAGAGCCTCAACAAGCCTAATTCAGGGGGAGCATAATGGATCGCCACACAGTTTCTTTTCTGCTGGCTGCCCAACAATGCTGCTCTTCCCAGATGCACCGATATTGATAAACCGTGTTCATTTGTGAAAGGGAACAAAATAAAATATTTGCTCACTGAGTTTTGACATTGCTGGCTTTTCCTTCTGCTCATGTTGTAAAAGAAAAAAATAATTTACAAGCTTGTAATCCTGTTAGTGAAGGGGATAGGCCTAAGGCAATACTCCAGAGGATAGGCTGTGAAGGAGCCAGCCTGAGAGAAACCAGAAGCTCAGAGCATCCATGGCCAGGAGCCCTGGTCACTTTATCTCTAACCTGCCATTACATCCTACATGGGTGGTCTACTACATCCATGCAGCCAACATGTAGTGGGTGCCTACTGTGTGGCCAGCCCACAATGGGTATTAGGATGGGGACATGAAGAATTAGGGTTTGTCTCCTGAGGGAGACAGGCCAACCAGCATTTACATTCACATATGCTCAGTCGAACTATGTATCCTGAATCCGACCTCTTTTCTTCATCTCCATTATTATCACCTAATATGAGAGACCATTCTTGCCCTCTTAGACTCCAAACTACCTCCTAACTATCCTTCAGCTTCCAATGTTTCCTTCTACAGATTGAAAATATGTCTTTTTTTAAAATGTGAAACAAACCACATCACCTTCTTGCTTAAACTCTTAATGGCTCCATCACCATTAGAATAAAATCTAGACTTCATATAGTGGCTTCATAATCTGGTAATTGTCTTCCTCTCCAACCTCATTGCCTATCATTCTACCTGGTTTCAACCACAGTGACCACTTTTTCTCCCTTAAACAGGTCAGGCATAATTCTACCCCAGGACCTTTGCACTTGTCATATCTCTGGCTGAAATTCTCTTTATTGAGATTTTTACATGGCTGTCATCGTTTAGGATCTGGTTCAAGAGCCATCTCTGACCACATGTACAATCACAATCTATTTCCTTTCCTTTATTTTCATTTGAAACAACCTTATTTATTTGTTTCTTTCTTTCTTTCTTTTTTTTTTTTACACCAAGCAACTTATAGGGCTGCTGCTTCTATTTGTTTCTTATTAGTTTTCCCTACCACTTAAATGCAAGCTCCTTGAGGGATGAAATTTTGTCTAATTTACTTTGGTATCTAGAACAATGCCTGCACATAGTAGGAAATAGCAAAAAGAAAACACTAATAATAAAAAATAATATTAAGTATTACTATAAATCAGCAGTCACCAACTGGTGACTGCGGACTACTGGTGGTCCGTGAGGTCTGAAAGGTTGGCGACCACATACTGTTCATTCTGTAAGATCTTTTACATGTATTAAATCATTTAATCCTCACAGCAATCCTATGAAAATCACTATTATTATATTTATCCTAAAGATGTGAAAACTGAGGTGCCAGTAAGTTAAAAGCTCACCCAAGGATACACAATTAATATATGGAGGGCCAGGATGCAAACCTACGCAATGTGACTCCAAAGTGCTAACAAGACTTCACACTGGTGTCTAGTAATATTTGTTAAACAAACACCATAGGAAAGTGCTAGGCAAATGGGGTTACTGAGTTGCTTATGCAACATGAGACTCACTTTCCTAAGCTATAAAATGGAACTCATAGGCTGGTGGTCCTCCCTCCTTCAACTGTATTTGGAAAGTACTTCCTATGTACCAGGAAGTCTGTGTACTTATAGCTTTTTGTAAACACACACATGGGGTCATGAAGGGAAATGCCTTAGAAATAGTAGAATCTCTCAGAACACAGGCTTCCTAGGGTACCTAGGGATTGTCAATGCTGTAACCAGGGCATGGAGCATGATGACACCTCCAGGGGGCTCAATAGATGGTTGTGGGACAGAAATGAGGAGTCCAGTAATACAAGCATTAGTAGATGGTCTGAGTGTGGGAGCACACAGTATGTCTTTTAGAAGAGCTTCAAGGTCACAGAACTGGGTCAAGCGTACAGTGAGGTAAGTAGAATCTAGAGTCTTTCCCAACAGGAGTCTTTACCATCGATGTTTCTGCAACATACAAGCTCAGAATGCCTGCTGCAAAATACAGGAAAAATCAGCACTCCTGAGCAAACCTAGCCTGCATCTCAATAAAGAGGAGGGCCCAGGAGTTAACTTGGACCCCCTGCTCTGCAACATGATGTCCTGGGGCGAAATATAAAACAACACAAATAACAAAAATCGGTGACCTTCCTCAGCTTTATTACTCCTGGAAATCCTAACACAGAACTGCCCAACACTCCCAGACAAGTCAACTGAGGATCAAGACAAAACTCTTCACCTGGACCAGGAGCCATACTAAACAAGACAAACAACAACAAGTGTTGACAAGAATGTGGATAAATTAGAATCCTCAGAAACTGCCGGTAGGATTGTAAAATGATGCAGCCACTTTGGAAAGCAGTCTGACAGCTACTCAAAATATTAAACATAGTCTCCATATGCCCATATGCCTCAGCAATTCCAATCCTAGGTACACACACCTAGCAATCCTATGAAAATCACTATTATTATATTTATTCTAAAGATGTGAAAATTGAGGTGCCAAAAAGTTAGTAGCTTACCCCAGGTTGCACAGTTAATATACGGAGGGCCAGGATTCAAGAGAATGAAAACATATTCATACCAAAACATCTCCATCAGTGTTCATAATACTCCAAAGGTAGAAACATACCAATTGTCCATCAACTGATGAATGAATAAACAAAATATATCTATACAATGGAATATTCATCAGTCATAAGAAGAATGATATAATGGCACATGCTACAACACAGATGAACCTTGAAAACATCAGCTAAGTGAAAGAAGCCAATCACAAAAGGCCACGAGTTTATTGATATGAATTGTCCAGAATGGGCAAATCCGTGGAAACAGAAAGGAGATTTATGGTTCGCAGAGGTGAAAAATGGGGAGTAGCTGTTAATGGCTCTTGGGCCATGAAAATGTTCTGTAATTAGACAGTGGTGATGGTTGTATACCTTTGTAAATATTCTAAAAAACCAATGAATGGTACACTTTAACAAGGAGAAGATTAGAATATTG
>NW_006284336.1:1550710-1563161 GCF_000327345.1 Myotis davidii | reverse complement strand
GAGAGAGAGAGAGAGAGAGAGCGCCCTAGGGACCATCACAACCAAATGGACGACCAATCAGGCTGAGTGGGGCAACAAGCCCACAGGGGTTTAGTGAGGATGACCAAAGGATTGAACAAGTAGGCTGTGGGGGGCAGTGAGGGGTGACCAGGCCAGCGAGGGGCTCAGTTGGCAGCAACCAGTCCGGCAAGAGGGGCAGTTAGGGGCGACCAGGCCAACAGAGGGGGGCTGTTGGGGGCAACCAGGCTGGCAGTGGGGGCAGTAAGGGGTAACCATGCTGGCGGGGGGGGGCAGTTATGGGGGACCAGGCCAGTGGGAGGGGGGCAGTTGGGGGCGACCAGGCCGGTAGGCAGAGGTGGTTAGGGGCAATCAGGCAGACAGGCAAGCAGTTCGAAGCCAGCGGTCCGGATTGTGAGAGGGATATCCGACTGCTGATTTAGGCCCGATCCTCAGGACATCCCCCAAGGTGTTCCAAATTGGAAAGGTGCAGGCTGGGCTGAGGGAACCCCTCTCCTCGTCCCCCGGTGCATGAATTTCATGCACTGGGCCTCTAGTAATAAAATAAAAGGATAGATTTTCATTTCCGGAATTAAGGCCTCTGTACTGCTCATCACTTCTTGCTGGCTCTCTCCAATGGAAGCCAGCTACCATGGTGTGAGCTGCCTCTTCGAGAGGCCAACAGCCAACACCTAACAAAGAACCCAGGCCCTCAGTCCAAAAACAAGTCCTGAGGAGAATAATGAACCTGAGATTGGGAGCAAATCCTCCCCAGTCCTGCCCTAGGCAGGGACTGCTACAGCCCAGACTCTGATTATAGCCTGAGAGAGATGCTGAACCATGCCTGCAGTCTGCATCCACAGAAATGATGAGACAATTGTGTGCTGTTTTAAGGAACAAACAAAAAAAAACTTGCTTTGAGTCACCCAGCTCCAAAGAGTTGGAATGCCCGCTTACCATGGTCTGACTGCTTTTCCCACTTTACCACATTGCTTTCTTTATTCATGCCTGTGTCCTTCAAACTGCTTCCCAGGGCATGGCATGCACATAGTAGATGCTCAATGAAGTTTTCCAGAACTTAAGTGAAATTTTTAATTCTTTTTTTCTACATGAAGCTAGAAAATGCTCTCAACAAGAAATAGAACAATGAAAAAGAGAAAGACAAGGAAATCCCATCACACTGTTATTTTCTAATCTCTTGTATTCAGACTGAATTCTGACCAAGACTCTCCATGAAGGCTGGTCACCTTGCCCTAACCCTGACCATAACATTATTCTATGTATGGACAGGAACTGGTTCTGAGAACTGGCCTTGGCTATGCAACCTCACTTACTGACTGGACCATGCATCATCAGAGCTGCACCTTCCGTGCTTCCCTGTGAAGCACCCAATCTTAATATATCACAAACCCCAAAGTCGGCATCAGTGACTATGATTAAAGATGACTATAGTCCAGAAATGATTCACATTGTCCCTTCTTGAAGCTTTCCCTCCAACAGCCATGCTCAGCGCTCCCACGCCCCCCCGTCCCTCTGTAACTCATCTCATTCAAGAAAGATTTATTACAGGGCTGTCAACACAATCCTACCTTTACGGAAAAAGATAAAAATAAGGAACACCTTACAAGAAGATGCCGTGGAGAAAGCTAAATCATAAATGTTTGATAAGGAATGGTCAAATCCAGACAAATAACTGTTCAATCCCACTTTGTATTAAGCAGATAAAGTCATACAGAAAATCAATGTGATGTATTGAAAAGGGGGGAAAAAAAGGCAAGCTTGAGGACTGGGCTACCCAGTGTTATGAAGCAGTTACTTCACAAGAACTTGATAATACGGTAGCAACATAAAGTTTTAAAAACAGGGTGCTGTTTGCCACCTTGCTGGATCTGTCCATGGCATTTCAGTCCTTGCTTCTTAGAGTGACGCAGGAAGTCTCGGGTGAGAATGGTTGAGAAAAAACTGCTGCAACCATTTTATTTACTTATTTATTTATTTTTAAATGTATTTTTATTGATTTCAGAAAGGAAGGGAGAGGAAGAGAGAGAGAAACATCAATGATGAGAGAGAATGAGAGAATCATTGATTGGCTGCCTCCTGCACACCTCACACTGGGGATCGAGCCTGCAACCCAGACACGTGCCATAACTGGGAATCAAACCATGACCTCCTGGTTCATAGGTTGATGCTCAATGACTGAGCAACACTGGCCAGACTACTGCAACCATTTTAGAGTATAATTTGGCAATTCCTCCAAAACCAATTACTTCGGAGGTGTACATACTCTCTGTTCTGGCCCTTATGCTACTGGGCAATCACCCTTTTGATATCTTTGCCCAAGTAAACAAAATACATATGCTGCCAGTGTTCATTATCAAATCATGTATAAAACAAAATATGAACTCAACCTAAATGTCTGCCAGTAGAGGAATGAATAAATTATAGGACATGATATGATGGAATATTACCCAGTCATGACACATTAGGAGGTCTAGCTATGTGTGCTGTTACCAAATAATCTGCAAGATGTAATTAAATGGAAATAGCAAGGTCATGAACAAAATGTACTCAATGGTCTCAGCTGCATGCATTTTTTAAAAGTCTATACATATCTGTATCTTATGGTAAATGCATATGATGTTTCTGGAAGAGTCCACAACAAACCTTTAAAAGTGGTTTCTTCTGGAGAGAGGGCTGGGAATGAGGTATGGAAAGAAACTTTGCCTGTTAAGTCTTATCAAAGGTTTGAAACTTTTACCATGAGTTTCTATTCTTTTTATTGTTTCCCCTAAGTGGCAGGGTAAGCAGCAAAAACAAACAGGAAAAAAAGGGGGGGGGGGCAGTACAAAAACTTTTCCAGGGAGAGGAAGCCCTGGCTGGACTTGTGAATTGCCTGATAGAGACTGAGGGACCTCAGGACCATCAGATGTTAATCACTAACCCTCTGCCCCAGGTCCTCTCCCAGTGGAAACTGAAACTGGAAACCAGAGCTTCCTATTGTGTTGAATGGCCTCCCCGACCTCCAGAAAGAATACCAATGTCTCCAGTTTTCTCCTGTTTCTCCAAAGCTCACACCAAACACCCTCAAATACTCTGTACAGGTTTCTGCCACAGGTGTGACCTACCAGTTGCATAAGTGCATCTTAGAGGTGGGCTTGCAGAGACTGGTCCATCTACCACTTAGTCTGTAAAGTAATTACCTCCCTCCTGCTGATGGCATTAACTTACATAATCTGCAAACTTTTTAAAAAAGAAGCAGAGTTTCAGTAAACAGATGGGAAAAGGCCTTCTGAAATAGAGAATAATAGAAACTTGCTAAAAGAGCAAATGCTTACACACAGAAGAAAAACAACTCTGATGTCAGCCTGGTGAGTGATGTGTTTGCTTTGAGGTGAAATAATAGGAAATGAAGATCAATTAACAGTGCACTGATAAGCCTGGGATGACTTGACTTTATTACAGGCACTAAGAGTGGTTACCTAGTTCCCGGCAGGGAAGGCCCTGGAGATGAGGAGGCAGCTGATGAAAAGCGCTGCGCCCACCCGTGGTTTCCCTTCTGAAATGATTGTCTAATAAGACGGGAGTGACTTACAGAAAGGAAAATACTTTTCTCAGTTTACCTCTGACAAGACGCTTTCTTTCTTCATGAGGCACATGCCTGACCACTGTGATTTTGCCCATACTTTTGGCCGTGGTGAACTAGGAGTAAAAGCCCCTTTAGAGCAGTAAACGGAACTCTCCTGACCCCACCTTCAGGAGTGAGATTAGTGCTGGGCGTTGTAAACCAAGTGAACTTGAGAAACATTTCATAAATGCTAAAATGATGTCTCAGAAGGTATTTTTCTTACCTTGCACTTTTCATCAGCTGTTCTCAAACGTGAGGGCCATCAGAATCCTTTTGGAGGCTGTGTTGAAACAATATGGCTGGGTCTCACTCCCAGAGTTTCTGCCTCCTGGGGTCTGGGCGGAGCCTAGGAACAGGCAGGTCTAACAAGCTCCCAATGATGCAGATGCTGTCACTTACTCTCGCTATACCTCAGTTTCCTTTTCTGTGAAACAGAGATTTGAGTAACACCTGCCTGTACTGGGGTTACCAGCATTTCCACAAACCCCATGTCCACCTGGAACCTCAGAACAGGACCATATTTGGAAATGGGGTCTCTGCAGATACAATTAAACTAAAATGGGGTCACACTAGATTCGGGTGTGCCCTAAATCCAATGACTGGTGTGTCTGTATAAGAGGAAGAGAAGACACACAGACTCTGAGGGGATATCGCCACATGAAGGAGGAAACGGGATAATGCTACCTAAGCCATGGAATGCCAAGGGTGGCTGGTGACCTCACGCAGCTCAAGCAAGGATGGACAGATTCTCAGACCCCCAGAAGGAACCAACCCTGTCAACCCCTCAATTTCAGACTTCTGGCCTCCAAAAGTATGAGGGAATATATTTCTTTTATTTTAAGCTATCCTGTTTGTGGTACATTGTTACGGCAGCCCCAGGAAATTAACACACTGTGATTATTATTTAAGTAGTAGTTCATTATGACTCTGGTTTTATTAATACTTTCTGGTTTTATTATTTTGCTATTAAAAATAGTTTCTCTTGAAAAATACCTCAAGACATTGGAGAAGGATATAAAGCAGGGGTTCTCAACCCAGGATGATTTTTCTCCCCTCCTCCCACCTCTCCTCCACCATCACCCCCCCGCCCCCCTCTCCCCCCTGCCAGGATATGTGGCAACGTGTGCAGACATTTCTGGTTTTTTGGGACTTGGTAGGAAGGTGGGTACTACTGGCATCTAGCAGTCCAGGGGTGCTGCTAAACATCCTACAATGCACACCAAGGCCCCCCATAACACAGAATTATCCAACCCAAAGGTCAACAGTTCAAGGTTGAGAAATCCTGGAATAAGGTAAAAAATCAGTCACCTGGCCCCTGAGTCGCGCCTCTCGTGCAATTTGTCGAGCACTGTATGGTTCTCCCTAATGAGAACAATGACCGTCAACCTCCACACTTAACCCCCCAAAACTGACTTAGTGACAATCATAAATAAGAACAACAACAAAGCCAGAGTCAAGAGAGGCCCACAGCACCTCAAGCAGCTCTCTGCTCAACTCCCAAGCTAAAAGGCAGGGAGGCCTCCATCTCCAACGGGAATCACACACTGGGGACACCAAGAGGAGCGTGGAATCTGTCCTCTGGGCCTGATCCACTCTGCAAAGGTGCGTGGACTCTGGAAGAAGCCTCTGTGCTTCAACCTGGACCAGGGTCACACCTTAGCTTAGAGCAGAGGTGTCTAGACTCCCAGTCTGTTTACTCCGCTGTCTTGTTGCTTGAGTGCCTCCAGCGTGTGTCCAGGGGCAGGGAGCCACTGGGGCTCTCTTGTGGACAAGCTCATTCATACTTGTTCTTAACATGTTGCATGGCCCCGTGGCCTGGGAGCCTTTAGAGAAGCGGCTCTCAACCTGTGGGTCGAGACCCCTTTGGCGGTCGAACGACCCTTTCACAGGGGTCGCCTAAGACCATCCTGCATACCAGATATTTATATTATGATTCATAACAGTAGCAACATTACAGTTATGAAGTAGCAACGAAAATAATTTTATGGTTGGGTCACAGCATGAGGAACTGTATTTAAAGGGCCAGAAGGTTGAGAACCACTGCTTTAGAGGCTGAGGGAGAAATATGGGGAAGAAGCCCTAAGTCCCCTGTTGCCTCCACTTCCTTCAGATCTGTAGGTCCAGGGCAGCCAAGAGTGTGAAAACCAGAGAGGAACTACTGCACTGACCAGACAACAGATGAAGGCAACCACCACCAGGTGGTGACTATGGAGATGACTAATGTGGACACAATAACACAACTCAGCAATGTTAAGACACCTAGGGGATGAAGGAGGTACCAAGATGTCCAGCTGTTTGCTATTTTTTACAGTCCTCACCTGAGGATATGTTTTTATCGATTTTAGAGAGAGGGGAAAGGGGAGAGAGAGAAACACTGATGTGAGAGAGAAACACTGATAGGTTGCCTCCTCCACACGCCCCAACTGGGGATTGAACCCGCAACCTAGCTATGTGCCTTCACCAGGAATCAAACCTGCAACCTTTTGATGTATGGAACAATGCTCCAATCAAATGAGCTACCCGGCCAGGGAGCCACCTGGGTTTTTGATTGTGCAATTGGGTAAGTGGTGCCACATATTTAGCAGTAGAAGTAAGGGCTGTAGAAAAGCAGTAAGAGGGGGCTGCATTATTTCCAGAATTAAAGAAGTACACAAACCAAGAGGGAAAACATGCTCATCAAATATATGTGTAAAAGCCCTGACACTCTATAGTCTGGGGATGGACCTGAAGCCATGATTGTGAGTGACTCTCCCTAAGTGTCCACCTGCTTCCCATGAAACACATATCAAGCACCCACCAGTCCTCAGGAGTCAGAGCCATCTATCTGATGAGCTTGGCTCTTGGCTTTGGAAGGAGTCACGTGTTGGGATGAGCTCTGTGGATGTGTCACCCAGAGGGAACAGAGAAAGGAAATACATGTTAGGGCAGGGATGGCAAACCCATAAAGTTTGGTTCGATAGTGTTGATTTGCTGTTGAACACTGTTGGAGGAGACTGAGGCACAGGGAGGTGGTCCTGCATTTCACAGACACACACTCTCTTGTTAAGAGAAAAAGCAGAACATAACTGTTTTCTCATGCCAATGTAATGATTTGGTTCCTCTCCCACCCCACGTTGTGATGAAGTGGGTCCAAGAGAGGGAAGAGTAAACCACGACCCCTCCCAAACATGCCTTTGGTACTGAACCGAGATCTGCCTCAGTGGTGTTGGTTTTTTTTTTTTTTTCCTGGCCAATCAAGACATTTCCCCATGGCTGCACATTCTGGAGCTCAAGATGCACAAAGATAACCATATTCAAATACAGAGCTGGCAGGACCCTGAGAGACGGAACACACGCAGTCCACGGGGTTCCTGAAAATCAGGCCCATATCACCTAAATATAGTCTAACTTCTAAATAAGGCTGCAGAACACAGATTTGTTTACTTTCATTTGGCGATAATTGTTCACAGCAGAACATATCAGAAAATTCTATAATAGGAACCACAGCCAGGAAATAGTAAATAATTAATCACCCTCCCTCCCAGTTCCAGCATCTCTGTTGATATAAATGACCGTATAATTCCAAACCCAATTATCACTACTTAGCCGTTCCATTTTGTAGTTAAAATCCCACAAAATTAAAGTGCATCAATTGTTAATGGTAATAGACCAGACAAGGGATTAAAGATTATTTTTAATGTTTATTTCCTGTCAAGAGATCTTTGGCAGGAAACACTGCAGACAAAAGGCTGCACACTCAGATGAGATTCATATATTTAAATCATCTTACTTCTAAAAACATTATGGATATAATTACTTGTTTAATTTACTTGTTCCCTCAAGATACAGGCTGAGGAGATCAAGCCAACTTTATTCCATCAAGTTCTCAGAAAGGAAAGGCCTGCTCTGTAGCATTCCATAAGCTGTTTTATCCTAAGTAATCAGATCAAAGTTGGTAACCATGTCCCACTACCCTGAGGAGTCGGAAGAGGAGAGACAGAGGGTGGAGTGTCAAGGGAGTGAGATCTGAGCTCAGCTCTCAAGCCTGCAATCAGAGGGTTGGGTGGCCGAGGCAAACAACAGAAGCTCCCTTGAGTCTCAATTTCCCCATTTGTAAAATAAGGTGATCAGGACTCCCGTGCAAACACAGACATTTCAATGTAGCAATGTTTATTCTTAAAGTGGTCATTAGGTGACCCATAGATGCTTAATTCATCTTTCTAGATTACCACTGAGATAAACGTGTATGCATATTCTCTCTCTGCAGTCTCATGGTCACCTGTCCCTCAAGATTCTCTCTCTCTCTCTCTCTCTCTCTCTCTCTCTCTCTCTCACTGTCACACACCCACACACACACACACACACACACACACGCCTAGAAAACACAATTGCAAGTCCAGGGTTTATTTTTAAAAAATCAAGATAATAGTAAAAGTAAGTTTTATCACAACATCCAATCAATTTACTTAAGATGTGGGTTAAGAAAGGCTAAAACATTCACAGGCCAAAAAATATATATATAAATTAATATATAATATATGAGAAAGAGTAAAAAAGAAAGATGGATCAATGGATGGACAGACAGACAAATGGCACATTTAAAATTTCTGCCACCTAGGTTCCTGAGTGTTTCCCTCCTCCTCCTCCTTCTTCTACCATGCATATTATTTACTACCATGTTCAAAAGAGAAAAGTTGGTTTTTCAAGTACCAAGTAACTGTTGATGGGGGAAAACGTCAAATCAGGTTCTATGCCTGGGTCCAGTCGAATAATTTACTTAGGTCATTGTTATGAAAGATTAACAAATTCACTGTGTTAATAAAAAAATATACATGTATACAAAAATATCTGCTTCTCTACCAACTCTATTTTGATCACTGAGAAATCAGAACCTGCCCCTTTCCCCAGCACCCAATTCTGGAGGAAGATGACTCTTGAGTCCTGGAGGTGGGGCCTTCTGGCTGGGAGCTGCTGATGGCAACAGCTGTCCAGGTAAGACACAGGGAAACCCCAAACAGGCTGAAAACTGACTTCGCCTGGAGCACTAGGGAGGATAGGGAGCTGATGAGGAGTCTGCATGACTATTATGGCCTCTCTACTGCTCTTTGTAGTGTCCATGATTGTGCCTGACATTCATGGGACATAACTTCCAAACATGTTTTTAAGTAACCTGGAGCCTTGCTCTAGAGCAGCGGTTCTCAACCTGTGGGTCGCGACCCCTTTGGGGGTCGAACGACCCTTTCACAGGGGTCACCTAAGACCATTGGAAAACACATATATAATTACATATTGTTTTTGTGATTAATCACTATGCTTTAACTATGTTCAATTTTGTAACAATAAAATTGGGGGTCACCACAACATGAGGAATTGTATTAAAGGGTCGCGGCATTAGGAAGGTTGAGAACCACTGCTCTAGAGCTATGTTATAGACCCGGCTTATCATGAAGGCTTATAGATAACTTCCTTTAAAACAGTCTCAGGAAAGTCAATAATGTAGTCATCTTATTCCCGATCTTAACAGAAAATAATCATAGCAATAAATCAACTGCTAACAGTGACCATCTCTGGGCCTGGCACTCTGCCAGCCACTTTACCTACACTAAATCCAACTCTGCTGGGTCATAGCTATCGGTACCCACTCCCACATTCCAGAGATGAAAAAAGTACAGCTCAGGAGGTGTAAGGCTCATTATGAGTCCAACTAATCAGTTTGGTGGAACCCAGATTCACACTCAGTTGTGTCTGATTCCACAGCATTTGCTCTTTGTTACTGAAGAGGTTCTCCTTTGGGGTTTAGGGAAGTTGCTGCTACATTCCTCAGCCAAGCACTGATGCCTCGCACCTGCACTGGTGGCAGGGGGAGACAGGGGACATGGTCTGGGGAGGTGGGCTGTGTCTCTGGAGGCATATGTCCAGAGCTTCTTGGTGAGTAGAAGGGACTGCTAAGCCTGTGACAGGAGAAGGCAAGAGCTTAACCCTAGACCTTGGGTAAGATCAGAGAGAGAACTGGACATTGTTCCTTCCCATCTTTGACACCATTTTAACAATCTGCTCACACTCTCAGGGACCTGCCTGGCTTTTCACCTCAGGGGACTTGTTTTCCTGCCAGAGTATTCAACATGAAATCCACAGATATTTGAAGAGTCTTCCTCAATCTTTATATCTTTTCTATAGACACAAAGGAACCACACCTTGGGGCTCTCTCTCTCACTCACCTTTCCTGTTTAAGCATGCTGGGAGCACATATTCAAAACAGAGCAGTTTAAGTAAAAATGGCATATAATGGGGACTACTTTGGTGCTTATAATGTAAGAGCCTTTATGGGATCCAGCTAACGTAGAGTGAGAGATGCTGGTACCTGAGCCTTGGATGGAGGGGAAGTCAGACTTTTTCATGAATATGATAGCTAAACAGATGGACAATGGATTTAGCAGTCAAGGGGCTATTAATTAAACACAAGAAAAGCCAAATTCTCTTCAGTTCCAGGCTATGAGGATCTCCATTAAGGAGATATGCATTGTTATATAAGGGGTTAGTATATAAACCCAACAGCCTTCCCACCTTTTCCTCACTCCTTTTTCATTAGGAGGTGTGCCCTGCAGGTGAGAGTATAAACTCTGAAAGTTTCTGCATCAAGTTTCTAGCTCCCAAAAATCCACAGGGGAACTTTTGTAGGCCAGTTGAGATTTGTGGGCCAGGGTAAGGGGGCGAGGAGGGGGGACAGTGGCAGGGAAACCCATTACATAACCTTTCACCAGGCATAAAATTTACTGTGAATGCAACTCCTAAAGGTCCATGGTGGCCTCTGATTTAAAACTATTAAATCTGGTTTCCCGAGAACATCTCCATTATAATAAATACATAACTATGACAACATATGCTAATTGTACAATTTCAAAGATTAGAGTGAACAACCTAGACATGAAAAATAGATTCAAAGACGACTGTGTTGGATTCATACCACCGAGGCTTTCAATTGAGGCTCAGTTCCTACGAGAATATGAAAAGTTTCATGAACAGATTGCCACCCTGGTGGATAGCAGTGGGAAGCAGCGTATCAGGACCCAGTTTCACACAGGTGATCAAACTGGACCTGTGTTCATCTGGAATGTGGGTGTTGTCCCCTGTTTATGGAATTTAAGGAAGAAATTATCTGTATATTTACATATGTGTATGTTCTTCAAAAAGGCAAAAAGAAGGCTATACAACATACATATCTTTTTATCTTCAAAGTATGTCTTGAAGAAATTAGAGAAACAACATGGTCACTGTATTTGGTAATCTAGTCCAAGAAAAAAATAAGACCCTTTCAATGGAATTTAGCCAAACACTTTTTTTTTCTTCTTAATCTGGGTTAATTCTTCCTGTTTTTCTTCTTCATCTTCCTTCCCTCCTTCCTCAGACATTTACTCCAGTCCCACTGTCCTCTAGTTGCTGGGAGGGATACACAGATAATTACAACAGAACCTGCCCTTCGGGTAGCTATCATTAGATAACAAGTAGATAAAAATGGCCCTGGGGCCTTAGATTTAACCACAGACAGAGAGAGGTAGGATCCTTCCCTGCTGTGTGGCTTATTGCCTGGAAAGTCAAGATCAGGAAACTCTTCTGTTTGTCTATTAACCAGACCTGTGAGATGGGGGCTAAGGACATTTGCAAGATTTTCCTACGGGCTAAACCAGATGATGAGAGAATCCGTCTTACCCATCACAGGCACGCAACACACAAAATAACAATATAACAACAGTAACAAACTATTTTAGCCAAGGTCAAAAGTGGGCAGAGCCCTAAGAGAAGAGCAAATGAGAGAGAAGGAGAAAACTAAAAGGTGGGAAAGATCCAGGTCATGGTCTGAGTTGATATACACGGGAAGAGGTGTGTGAAAAAAAGAACCCAGTGCAAAGTTAGTGTAGCAATAAACAAAGGCCACCCACATGAGAACAAATGGAGGCCATTTGTTCAAAGACTTTTGCTGCAGGGGAGTCAGCCACCATCAAGTGTGTTTGGCAGAATCTCCAAGTCAGGCGTGGGGAGAGGGAGAGTTCTATAACAGAGGTTGTTGGCACAGGGAAGCTAGAAGTGGGTTAATGAGAATCCTGAGTGTTTGATTTTGGGATCATATTTAGCTTTGTCTGGTTGGTCCTGAGTTAGAAGTAGGTACAACAATTAGGGAAGCTGGGCCTGACTGACTATGGCCTGGCCATTCCTGGATGCGTGCCCAGGCTGGCTGCTGTGAGGTTGTGGGGCACATGTGCTCTGGCCATAGTCTGTTCGTTTGTTCAGTCTCTCATTAGCAAGACCAGAGCTGTCCACAAAAAGGACTATGATGGAAACACTGTGTTAAAGCTGTGGGTGCAGAGGAACAGCAGCTGCAGATAAAGAGGAGGACCACCAGTTAGTGCTGCCTTAGGACAAGGGCATCATGTTCCCAGAAGGCCCCACACAGCCTAGAAACCGATTCCCAGTTACCTGGGCCTTTGGGGAGGGATACATGTGCATTAGAGAGAAAAAAGGTGCTTTGATGTCCTAAAGAAATAGCCAATTTTCATACAATTTCTGGGAGGTGGTAATTTATTCAGTCATCTTGCAACCTAATTCCTGTCTGACTGATTTTCTCTCTGGCTTCATCTTCTCCAAGGTGCCACACACCTGTTCTGGGTGAATAAGGAATAAATATGGTATAATGATAGGACGGTTTGAAAAGTCAATGAACAATGGAAAAGACTTAAGCTAAAGCAAATGAAAAAGAAAAGTTCACCGATTGTATAAAGTTTCTGCCAAAGTGATTACTAATGCTGCATTTTAGAAAAATAGCAATGAAAACCTCTAGCTTTTTATGGAGGGAAA
>NW_006284336.1:1546236-1550685 GCF_000327345.1 Myotis davidii | reverse complement strand
CCCCAAAAGGCAGAGATACTGTCCATGTCACTGGAGTTAGCCAACACATTTTTGGCTGTTTTAGAAACTTCTGTTTTGGGTCTAGGGTTTAAGCCCTGCATCTGCTGCTCAGGAGATGCTGAGTCATGTGGAGAACTGCTTTGAGGAATAAGGGAAGCGATGGTCTAGGGCAGTGATGGCGAACCTATGACACGCGTGTCAGAGGTGACACCCGAACTCATTTTTTTGGTTGATTTTTCTTTGTTAAATGGCATTTAAATATATAAAATAAATATCAAAAATATGTCTTTGTTTCACTATGGTTGCAACTATTAAAAAATTTCTATATGTGACACGGCACCAGAGCTAAGTTAGGGTTTTTCAAAATGCTGACACGCCGAGCTCAAAAAGTTCGCCATCACTGGCCTAGGGCTTGGTGTGATGCTAGCTCTTAGTATGCACTCGGGCAATGGAAACTATTATTTTGTAGAATGGGAAGGAATATGTCCACCCTCAGAGGACTGATAGCAGGGAAGGTGTGAGGGGATGGAAATTAGGCCTAGAATAGTGCTTGACAAAGCAGGTTGGCATCCCATCCCTTCCTAATAGACCCAAAGATGCTTTGCAAAAGATTTCATTGTACAGTATGTTAAAAAGGGACCATTATCAGATAATCGCATGCTTGTTTGTGTAATGAAGTAAATGCATAGAAAGACAGAAGAAATCAGAATAAACAGCTTCTCGTCCAAGTGAGAGGAGAGTGTAAGCAACACTTTAAAAGGGCAGTTATTCCAAATCCTTTGTGTGTGCCTGGCCAGCACTCATTTGCCCTTAGTGTGAAACACCCTGATTCCTTTGGGAAACAGCTCCTCCCAACCCCCCGTCCATGGTGGCACATGACATACACTTGTCCAATCACTTCCATAGGCTGATTCAAGGATGCACCCCCCCCTAGACCAGTGAAGGTCTACTGGTCAATTCCAGGTTTTGGCACTAGACCTTCATATCCGAAAGGTGCAGCTGGCTCTACCAGCATCAAGGAAGAAAGTTCCTGAGTCAACACAGGGAAAAGCTGAGCAAAGAGGGGAAGAGAGAGATTCTTGATGACATCCTCTGAATACAGGTCCCGTGGAGCCTGAGCCAATTATATACCTAGACTAGATATAATAACATTTTAATTATGTAAGTTATGGTAGTGTTACGAGGCTAAGGCTCTAAAGGCTGAGATAGAGAATAGAGGGGTATTACTTTATTAAGTTAGGATAGTGTGGCAGGCAGAAAGAATAATGGTGTCAAGAGATGACCCTGTTAGGATCCCTGACACCTGTGATTATGTTACTTTACACGGAAAAAGTTTCTTTGCAGATGGAAATAGTGAAGGTTCTTGAGATGGGGAGAGTATGCTGAATTACCCAGGAGGCCCCTATGGAATCACAAAGATTCTAAACGGATAGAAAAGTCAGACAGGAGAAGCAGAGTGAGAGAGATGTCCAGATGCTGCAGGGTCAGACTTGAAGGAGGGAGAAGAGGACCAGGGGCCAAGGAATACAAGTGGCCCCTAGAAACTGGAGCAGACTCTCCCTCAGAGCCTCCAGAAGATACCCGGCCCTGCCAACACCTGGATTTCTGCCCAGTGAGACCCATTTTAGACTTTTAACTTCCAGAACATTAAGTGAATACATTCATATTATTTAAGCTACCACATTTGCAGTCATTTGTTACAGCAGCAATAGGAAACTGATACAAGTGGTCAAAAGTGATCTCTGATGAGCATTCACACTGAGTGCTGAGGGATGAGGAGGAGATAGCATACCAAGGGTGGGAGAAGATCGTGCCAGGGCAGGAAACAGAATATCGAAAGCCCTGCTAGGAAAGTGGTTGACATGTTCTAAGAACAGCAAGATCATTGTGGCTGGAATGTACACTGCTTAGTCTTGAGGTTCAGAGAAGAATTTAAAGCACTTTAAATATTCAATGCAACCTGAATTTGGGGGAAACAAAGCATTCTTTAATGATATCCTTCATTCTAAATCCACTGAGGACTAAGACCAAAGCTCTTCCATATGTTACTAATAACTAGCATGAAGAATTCCACCAAGTACAATTTTCCTTAGTAATTCCAATTTGTATGCCTATTTAGACTCCTAATATGCATTCCAGACTTTCTGGATGTGCCTTATTCTCATCTATTCTCTCCTGTTGTGCTTAGCAACATATTCATATTCCAGACCCATAATAGGCACTAAATAAATATTTGTTGGAGAAATATGCCCAGGGTTTTTGGTTTGCAAATACAATCCCTGATACTATAAACTTCTATGACCTGTTCTCTCAAGTCATGTTAGAAATAATTAAAATGTTTTGATTGCAACAGACCCAGGAGTAAGCATTTGCCCACCAGCACTACCTGTGAGGTCAAAAGCAGGGGTGGGGAGGAGGGGGACAGGAGAGAGAGGGGAGGAGTGATTCAAGTAGAATCAAGATATCAAATAAGCTGGAAGTTACTAATGATGACAACTTCCTCACATTGGGGAGAAAATAATTTTTGAAGTGGTTCCCCACACCACTTAGCTGCCGAGCAAGCAAAAGTGATGTGAACAAGCTCTATGGGCACAAGAAGGCCAGGGCTTCCTTTAAATCAGTTCCTAGAAGGCAAGGAACCAGTATATCATAGTGAGACAATCATTAATAATGAGACCATTATTAGGAGCCAAGATATAAAAATTGTACATGAAACAGCCTTATAAGCAGATTCCGTGCGTGGCTGATTAACCTTCCTATCCCACTGGGGGCCAGTGGCTCAGGGGAGTGGTAATGAGATGTGGAAGTCATTCGCCTCGAGGTCACAGGTTTAAAGATGGACATGTTAGAAGGCACCTAATTGCTACTCCTAGATGACTTGATGGAGCACAGATGGGCACACAGGTACCTTGTGGGCTCAGAGACTACCTAGCCCAGGGTTCGAGTCCCTGCACTGCCCCCGAATTAGCTATGGGATGTGTGTGCTGGTCAGAACCTCAGTTTCACAATTCATAAAACCTTGTCAAGGCTGATCTTATATATTTATCAGGGAGGGAGGGAGGGAGAGAGAGAAAAGAGACATTGATATGAAAGAGACATATCAATTGGTTGCCTCCCATACACACTCTGACAGGGGATCAAACCTGCAACCTAGGAATGTATCTTGACTAGGAAATATTCCAGTCTTTGGTTAACTATTAAACTATGTGCTGACCCTAAAGGGCTGGGCAGAGTTAGGAAAGAGAGGTTTTTCCTGCATCTGTGATGAATGTGCCTCACACCCAGTATTCCCCGCAGATGCATCCCAATATGGAAACAGGTTTAGCAGGAGCAAAAGAAAAAATGGTCAGAATGGGAACTGGCCGTGGACTCGTGACTGCCTTAGCCGACAGAGCCCATGGCCAGAATATGGGGACTTAGCTTGCCCATGAATCTCAACCCTCAGGGCGGTCCTGGTGGCAGGAAAATCTGAGACAAATGACGTGAGACTGTGGGTCTGGGCAGCACTGAACTTGATCTGGAACACACAGATGGTGCTCAACAGAATCGATAGATCCCACCTAGGCTGACATTTAAGCGGGGAGAAGCACTAAGAGGGGCTTTGGGCAAAAAAGAAAGGCAACATGAAGCCACAGAAAGATGAATTCGGAGACCAGAGCCCTGGGTTCAAATCCCACCTCTGACTTCTTCCCCCCTCTCCACCCATTGCCTTATCCTGACAAGTGATGCTGTAGAATAGATATTTGCAAAATCCCTTGATTAGGAAATCTGATTCAGTTATATAATAAAAGGGTCATATATGTAATGATTTGTTAAATGGAGAGAAATGGAAAATTATTTGGGGGCAGGAGGTCTCCTACACAGGTACGTCACACCCAAGTGAATACAGCACTTGAGTGTTAATTCTCCACTAAATTGATTGTTGTCTCCCTCCCTCCTTTGCACTTTCCAAGGACCTAAGGCTCTTGATGAAAAGGGAGGGATAATGCTTCCTTTGGTGTCTGTGATCAAGATCTATTTGGTAACCCACTCCTCTAATGCTGCCCGTGCAGAGAAATAATTTCGGCTCCCCGTTAATTTGAGTATTGAACTGAAATTCTGCAGCTGCTTTCTGCCAAGCCTGAAAGCAGAAATTAATTTCAATGACCCAGGCGAGTGGAGGGGAGCTCTGTCAGGTAATTAGTCTTCGTCTCTGCTACTCAGGGTCTATCACTGCGCTAATCCATACATACACCCAGGCATTCCCCGAGTCACTCGCAATCTGCGGGGCCTTTAACTACCTCCTGCTTGGGTTCTCCCAGAGCAGGGCCATCTGCAAGGAAAGGAGGCAGCTCCTTCTCACATTCCCCTTCCTTCTGCCTATGGAGGGCTGGTATAATTCCTGTGGCTGATTTACCTGCTCTTCTCCTGTGTGATGGAGTCTGCCCTTGATTAAGCAGAGCTCTGGCG
>NW_006284336.1:1526102-1546177 GCF_000327345.1 Myotis davidii | reverse complement strand
GGGGGCGTGGGGGAGGGGTCCCCCTGCAGCTTTCTGACTGGCCAGTTTATTAATGAAAGAGGCACCAATATTGATAGCCCTGACTCTACCAGTGCAGCAATTACAGGGTCTGTCCTTTCAGGCTTCTAATTAAAAGGGAGCCTTTCTCCACCAGGGATGGCTCTTATTGTCATATTCACATTCAATTCTGGTTTTGGATGTGGGCACCCCTGCCTTTTCCTTTAGGAAAATCTCCTCCGGGAACCTTAGACCTGAAAAAGTAAACAAAGGTGTGAAACGCTTTGTTCTCAACTGGGGTCATTCTGAACTCCAGGGAAAAGAAAGGTTTTTGGAGAAGGAACCTATTTAGAAAAGCAGCCTGTCTCCATCCATGTCTCTTGGAGACACTTCTCTGAGTTTCATGATTTTCATGCTTTTAACCATGAAAGGGGTGGGGGAGATTCAATAGCAGCTGTGATAACTTCCTAAACACCTACTAAAGGACTTTCTATCTGCTTTTAACCCTGAAAGTGGAGGCGGGGGAGCGGGGTGTCGCAAATTGAATAGCAGCTATGATAACTTCCTGGGCACTTACTAAAGGGCTTTCTATCTGCTGACAGCAACAGTGTGGGGTGAGTCTCGGCGGCTCCATCTTACAGATGAGCAAACTAATGCCCAGGTAGTTGGTGGCTCTTTCTGATCTGAAGTCCTCCTTCATCCTATTCGAGGCACCTAATACCCCAAAGCCTGAGGGTCAGGCAGGGAGCATCCAGGGTGGAAGCAGATGAATTGAGAATATGGGACATGGGGAGCCCCTCCTTACCCACCCCACACCCACCTGCCAACGCTGCATGCCAGAATTCTAACCCAGAATGGCCAGCCTGTGGGGGAATATGATATTTCAAGAGATGTCAAAAATCTGAACTTTCAGGTGAATTATGCTTAACTGATGGTAATTCACTTGTTAGTGAAGTTCACATTTGTGACCTTCAAGACAGTCTCCATCTGCCTCCTTGGAATCACTTTTAACTTGGTGTTTGCTTGTTTGTGTTTTGAACCTCTCTGCCCAGCTTTTGGCCACCTTTGCCATGTCCCTGTCCTGTCGGAGTGATCACGCACTATAAACTGCCCCAACACTATGTGGAAATTACAGTGGAAACAAACTGTGATCCCCAAATGCCTCTTAAAAAGTCCCTCCACAGTTGGTATCAGATCCTTGCTCTACTTTTGTAAGAAATCTCATCCCTCACCCAAGGGAGCCACAGGCAAACCTGCAGTTTAGGGTTTCTTCCCAATCCTGAACCAACCCTGCGTTTATTCCTAGTTCAGTAATGAACCAACTATATGACCTTGGGCACTTTCCCCTCTTCTTGTGTGTCTCTCAGTTTTCTCATCTATAAAATGGGAGGGTAATTCTGGACCCACCGGTTTGTTGTGAGGCTCCTAAGAGACATGCATGGGAAAGTTTGATCACGTGCCTGTTTTCTGGTAAGGAGGCCTACCAGGCTTGACCTCCTGCAGAAGTGCCCTGCATGTCCTCAGATCCAAGGCAGCTGAACTGCACAGGCTTATGGTTCTGAGTTTCTTCTCCAGGAAAATGAAACAGAGCAATGATGACTGAACACTGGAGAGCAAGACAGTCTTTTAGCCTCACTTTTTCTACCTCTAAAGTGGGCTTTCCATGCCTCCCTCATAGGAATGCTGGGAGATTACAAAAGGAAAGCAGGGCCAACACAGTAGGCCTACAGGAAACCAAGCTCCCACTACCAGTTCCCTAGAGGTCTTAATTCTCTTGCTTTAGACTCATTGTGCAGGCTTTATGCTTCAAAGTTCTTTTCTCATGCTTAGCCCTAAAGCTATGAAATGGAAAAAAATAATTTAAAAAACCTGAATCTTCACAGGAGCTACAACAGTGAAATATAATCATTTCTCATTTTGCTGTGAATTCCTAGAAATGACAACATCCCCTTCTGAGAGAGAGAGAGAGAGAGAGAGAGAGAGAGAGAGAGAGAACAAATAGAAGAACTCTAATGCTGTAATGCATTTTATTGGAATCAAAAGTGCTCTCTGGCCTCTGACCCCCTCCCATCCCCTTCAGTCTGCTGCTGGGGGCACCAGAGAAAGTCAGAAGCATTGGTCTGGTGTCAAATAGCACTGCCATCCACATTCTATGAGAGTCAATTGCAATTAACAGGGCCATTCAGAATGGCAGGTTCAGGACAGACAAAGGGAGCATAGTCAGATCTTATCAAAACCCATGGCCAGCTGGCTGGGTTTTTCCTAGGCTGTTTGCACAGAAAAAAATAAAATAAAATAAAATAAAATAAAAAATGGTGGTGGGAGAAGAGCTAGGTAGGGAAGGATGCTGGACCAAAAGGGGAGTGGAAAGAAGCTAGGCATCTGAGTAGGGAGGTTTAAACAGAAAAACAGACTCTGGAGCTCACCCATTGGGTTCAGATCCTGACTTTGTCCATGGCTGCTGAGGACAGGAGGCAGGTCACTACCCATCCAGGCCTTATCTTTAAAATGGGAAAAGCAACTGCACCTTCCTATTTTTAAAATTGTCTTGTGAAAGAATGTTTGCAAAATGCTGAGGGTAGAGCTTGGTACCTGGCAGTTGTTCTGAGAAGAGCTTGGCTTGGTGTGGGACCAGAGATCTGGAGATCCAGGAGACAAGTGGATTCTTCAAGCAAGCACGCCAGGGAAATCAAACAGCACACAGACAGGTGACCAGGGTGAAAGCAACCCCCTATCCACCTGGTGGAAACAGGTATGGGGAACCCCTGGGAGGGGAAGCTCATGGGTGCCAATGTAAACTGCAGAGCTCCCATAGGTGGGGGTGGGGAGACACATACTGTAGTAGGCCCTGGGCTGGGAGAACATTGACCAGCCCACTGGTCCCCCACCCATCACTCTATTTTGGCACATCCCCTACAAAATGCTTAAGTTTCTTTTCAAGCAGAAGGGCTTGAGCACCAACTGTGTGCTTTGCTCTGGGCCATTTACTAAGAGGCACCCAGAAAACAACCTGTTCAGTCCCCTCTACTTTGTTTCTTTGTTGTAAGAATGACTAGAGGCCCGGTGCACGAAATCCACCCATGGGTAGGGTCCCTAGGCCAGGCCAGCGATCAGGGCCAATCTGTGGGGCGACCTACAGGGCGATTGGGGAGGGGAGGGGTCCACTGGCATCCAGCTTGGCTGGCCTGGGGCCTGAGGGCTGGAGGCAGCTCCTGCATTGAGCGTCTGCCCCTGGGTGGTCAGTGCACGTCATAGCAACCAGTTGTTCCACCGGTCATTCTGCTGTTCGGTCGATTTGCATAGCAGCCTTTTATTATATAGGATATCAGGGACTAAGGAAGTGTGATTCCATAGGAAGTTCCAGAGAAACCTAATTTCAAATGCCAGGCGGGCCACTGATGAGCAACATGCCCTTGGACCTGTGGCTAGAACTGTTTAAAGGCCCATCTTTAACAAGGAGGCAGGAATACTTATCATCACAGGGGTATGTGAGCATAACTCAAAAAGTGGGAGGCGGAGTGAGTGTTCAATGTGTGCAATGTATTTATTATTCCAGCTTCCTTGCTGGGCTCTGAATGGACAGGCACTGGCTGGCTCACACCATCAGCCTCTCTCAAATGGGCACATGCCTGTCTGGAACTGGGCAGACAAGGGGATCAAGTCCAAACCACACCAGCCTCTTCAGCCAGATGAGGAATTCTTCACAACACACAGGCCCTCAGACTGCTCTTATGAAGTCTTTAATGATGGTGCTCATGCCGGCAGCATGAAGAAGTTATCTGAAGGAGCAAATTAACTGGAGGTTGACTACTTCTTGATCCTCTTCCAAAAACAAAAGCACAACCCCAGGGAGGGCAGGAGACTCCTCTCTATTTTTACTTTCCTAGAGAAGCTGCCTGTTTTTGTTTGCACGTCTTGGTAATTGAGCACATACCTTTCAGACCCTCTCAGAATTCCAGAAACTTGAGGCTAAAATATCCATTCGTTTAAATTTTTTAGAGTTCCCATGGAGCTAGAGAAAAGGGGGTCATTATGAGTGAGCAAACGGACAGAATGGTGGAGGAAGAGAACAGTTGCTCCATTTTCTATCAAGAAAAAAATAATAATACCAGCAAAACCTCATTAAGTCAGTATTGGTTTATTTAAAAGAGCTTATCATTTGCAGTAACTATTCCCCAATCAACCGGATGCCTCTATTGTAATCTTCTTTAATGTTGAAAGTCTGATAATTAAATATATTAATATATCAGGACAGACTTTATTTGAAGGCACATGGTGTTTTGTATGATATCTCTAAGTGTCCTGCAGAGCAATCAGTGCATAGTAGGTGTTCAATAACCCGGAGCTTCGTTCCCTGCATTTTGTATTATAAGAGCTTTAACCTGGGCTATAATGTATCTAGTCCTTATCAATAACAACATATTTCCGTTTTAATATACTACCTTTTATTAAAATGGAGCCACAAACTCTTAATAGCAAGGCCTGTCCAAGGCCCTTTAATCACCACTGTTGTGCAGATGTCTCTCCTAGGAAAACACGGGCGATGCTCAGCAGCCAGGATGGGGACTGCCCATCCACCTTCATGTTGGCAGAATGAGTTACAGGATTGTATTATCAATGCAATTAGGCCAGGCTCCCTCTGCACTTCCACGGCAGACCTCTCAGCTCTGTACAATAAGAGGCACTTCCCTCTGTGACCTGGTTTCCAAAGCATTTTTCCCCCCTAAAGTGGTTAACACTGATGCCTGCATGGAAAAGCCAACTTCTGAGTTTGTGCTTGCTTGCCACTCTGAGTTTTTCCAACATGGTACCCAGGTCAAGGGCAAGCGGACACCTAGTGCTTTTGACATGGCAATGATGCCAATACTAATGAGCATGATGTTGGCACTGCTGATGATGACATGGATGATGTTGATGTTGCTGATGATGGCATGGGTGATGCTGACGTTGCCAGCTCAGTACTCCGCACCTACTGCGCTAGTCCCTGTGTGAGAGCTCTATGAGCATCTTCAGCATTTAATCCTCCCAACAACTCTGAGGAAGGAACTGTTAATACCCCCATTTTGTAGATGAAGAAACTGAGGCTTAGAGAGGAAGAGTGACTTGCTAAAGGCCCAGGAAATAAGTGGCCCAACCAGGACATGGACCCAGGTGTGCGACTTCTAATTCTTCAAGTTACACAATACTAACCTTGTGTCTTTGTCTGCTATGACAAAATACCACAGATTGGGTGGCTTAAACAACCGACATTTATGTCACATAGTTCCAGAGGCTGAGAAATCTAATATTAAGGCACAACCTAGATTCAGTGTTTGGTGAGAGCTCTCTTCTTGGCCTGAAGAAGACTGCTTTTCTTCTGTTCATGGAGAGAGAGACAGAGAGACAGAGAGACTAAGAGATGATGGAGGGGGGGGGAGAGAGAGAGAGAGAGAGAGAGAGAGAGAGAGAGAGAGAGAGAGAGACAGAGATCTGTTCCTCTCTTTTACAAGACATCACGAGAGACCCACTCTCGTCATGGCATATAAACCTAATCACCTCCCAAAGGCCCTGCTTCCAAAGACTATCACACTGGGGGTTAGGGCTTCAATGTATGAATTTGGAGGCAATGCATTCAGTACATAACAACCCATTTCAAACGATTCTGTCTCCCCTCTTGCCTGGTCAGAAATAGCACATCAGAACTCTTATCCTCCTTCCCAGATGAGCTGTGTCGGAGTTTCCCTCAGTCAGGATCTCAGGCAGTGTGGCCCAGACCCAGGTCTACCCGCCATCCTTCATTAGGCCTCCTGGGTGATCGATTAAATACCATTATCTTTAAGAATCAGAATTTCAACACATGAATTTGGGAAGCAGGGCACATTCATTCAGACCATAATGTTGAGGGAAGGAAGCATCTTTCAGTGGTTTATCAACACCTCCCTCCTTTTCCTCTCCTTTTCTTGACCTGGTCTGACCTAGCCCACACCCCCTCCAAATACATAAATAACATCCCCAGCATGAGGAGTGGAAGAATCCAAGAGATGGACTTAAGGGTATAAGTTGCAGACCGGCTCAGTAATAACTGCTAACGCTGAGACATGCATAACCTACTGTGTACCTAGTACCATGTTGAATGCTTTAGTGAATGATATAATTTATTCCTCACTTTCTTCCACAATATCCTAGTAAGAAGATACAGGTATTAACCCCAGTGTGCATAGAAGAAAACACATTTTAGAAAGACAAAGTCACTTCGCCAGTTGTTGAAAGTGATGATTCAGTTGAACTCTAAAGGGTGAGGAGGAACACAATAGCTAAAGCAGGAGGGGAAGAGGACTCCAGGCATAGTCAATAGCCTGTGCAAAGGACCTGTGACAGGATGAGGAGGGGGAGGGTCAACAGGGTAGAAGGGGAGGTGAGAGTAGGTTGCAAACTGGCAGAGCCTTGCATGGTGTGATAAGGATTTTGGTTTTTATACCAAGGGATATGGAAAGCCAGTGAAGGGATTAAGCAGGGAGCAGAGAACAGGGTGGTGGCAAGATCAGATTTCTATTTTAGAGAAATGACTATAACTTGCCCCTGAAGAAGGGATTTCAAGAGAGGCAAGAGGGTGAGCAAGATGCCAGTTAGGAATCTTACTGACCACACTGCTATAAACAGCGCTAACTCACAGATTCAGAATTCCTCATACTGTTACCAAGTGTGCTGCCAGGAGACAAAGAAAGGCCAGACTGTGTGTGTTGTGTGTGTGTGTGTGTGTGTATGTGCGCGCGCGCGCGCGCACTTAGGGGAGGAGGCGCATTGAGACACAAGTGAAAGAGACTTTCTGTTTTAGAGTCTTTTAAGTGACATAAGAACCCCAAAGGGAAAAGTCCAACATGGAAAAGCAAGCAGTGGTGCCCTTTGAAAAGTTTTTATTTTATTTTAACTTTGCTTAATCTACTTACATTCAAATTTTGAAATATGTATGCACGATAAAACACTGAAGTTATGGTCTATTGGGTTAAAAATCCACTTTTTGGAATGGGTTCAAGGAAAAATTTATACAAAAGACTTCCGAGTGGAAAGTAATTCTGTAGATGAAATAGAATGGAAGCATCCACTGTATACACCCCTATATGCAAGATACTAGTACATGCAAGATGAGGAGGGGTCTCAAATCATCACCTATGGGAGGTGCAAAACAGCCGGCCTCTTAACCCCTCAGGGAACCAGCTGGAAGGGAAGTGCTTGGCTAGTCCTCAGCATCATCATTCACACCTTTCTAAGGATACAGCCTCTTCCTTTCATAATTCATTTGAAACCAATAAACTGACCCCCAACTGAAAACAGTGAAATTCCATTCTAGCATGCTACTCCAAAGCATGGGGTGACCTGGTGTTTATTTTGCAAAGTTCCAGACAAAGAAATATATATAAAAAAATACTGGAAAAAATCCATCGACGAGCATTTCTGTGCTTATTCTGTGTAATTATCCTTGTATGGAGAGGCATACAAAAAAGGAGGAAAATATGGTTCTTATTCTTAAGTATTTGGCAATCCTCTTAGAGGGTGCTTCTGGGCTCTGAGTGTGCATCAGAACCACCTGGGGAGCTAGATAGAAATGCAGATCCTTGGCACCCACACTCCCTCCCAACCACTGGAACGAGTGTGTATTAGTGTCCACACAGGCCTGGGAATCTGTATTTTAAGCAAACAGAGAGGCTTCTGATGGGGCCTGGGATTCTGAATCACCAAAATGAGAGAGAACGCACAGGAAACATTCGCACAGAATCGGACAGAAGGAAGAAGTCCTAGTGCATATCCAGCAGCACCTCTACCCAAAGTGGCATTCTTTAACCGGCCACCATGACTGGTGTCAAGCATCAGCCTTTGCTTTACATTTCCACAAAGGGCACAGGTCCTTCGTGTGGAAGCTCATACCACTGTAGGACCACCATTCACTGTCCTCTGAAGGGCCTTCAAAACACTGGAGCTTCCTGCATCTTCATCCTGTTTACCTCCCTTGATCTGAATGCTACATGTTTGTCAACACTGCCTAAGGGGCTACTCTTGCCAAAGCCCAACATGTCTGAAATAGCCATATACTCGCCTTCATACCTTTTACCCGTCCGGTAAACTTTGAAAGTCAAATAGAGTTAGAAGAGTTGACAGTCATGTTCTCGCTTCATATCCCCGCTTTCTTTCCTAAAACTTCAGAAATTATCTATTTAATCATTTGTTCCAGACTTTTCATAGGGATTGGCATTATTTATTTCTTTTCCCTGTTAACCACTCTTCTTTCCCCAATCCCTACTCTACTCCACATTGATTCTTCTTTCTTTTTATGAGTTCAGTTCTGGCTCTTTCTCTTATTTCTCTCTATTGATTTTTACCAAAATAATCAACAGAATACCTGAGGTTTCCTTGGTGACTTCTTTTTGGCATCGTGAGTGATTACTCAAAGACTTGTAAAATCATAGAACATCAGAATTTGTAGGAATTGGGGACCAGCCAGGCAAACCCTTCACTATGAAGATGAATAAATTAGGGTGCAGAGAGGACAGAGGTCAAACTGAGATGCCCACGTTGGGGACTGAGGCAGTATTAGGACTCGGGTCTTCTTGCTGGATGATTACTTTTGGACAGCCTGCCTTGTTTGGGACTTGGAAACCTGGCTGTGTGGTCAAACAGATTCTAAGGTTCATCCTCTCTGGGAAGTATGGTGACAAACACACTAAGAAAGAGAGTGGCCTATGTGGCTCATAAATCATGTAGAGTAAAATGTTAAATGAGAGCCCTGACCAGTTTGGCTCAGTGGATAGAGCGTCGGCCTGCAGATTGAAGGGTCCCAGGTTTGATTCTGGTCAAGGGCATGTAACCTTGGTTGCGGGCACATCCCCAGTAGGGGGTGTGCATGAGGCAGCTGACCGATGCTTCTCTCTCATTGATGTTTCTAACTCTCTATCCCTCTCCCTTCCTCGCTGTAAAAAATCAATAAAATATATTTTTTTAAAAATGTTAAATGAGAGAGAAAACTCACCCACACTCCTAACTGCTTTAGTGTGAGTTTTATAAAGGAGAAAGCAGTGCCACTGAGAGACAAGAAATCAGGGCAGCATGCTGCCCTTTGCATATGTGTGTGGGATGGAGGAGGAGGGGGAGAAACACTAACAAAACACAAAAGGATATGAAAATGGACCTTATCCTGATAGCCATACATCAAAAGAACATGGGAGGCAACTGAAAGAGCCCCTGGTGGCCAAACCATTGGGAAATAAAGTAAAGTTGTATTGGATAATAACCCAAAGTAGAAAGTAAATATCCATGAGCCCACACGGAGAGAAATAAATAAGTGGGGGAGGAGAGACAAATCCCCCATGCAGAAAAATTCCTAAGAGTTCATGTAGACAGACACTCTGCTTACAAAGGTTGAGAGCGTAAGTCCCCTTAAGTGGGGGCTGCACACAGGAACTTTCCTCCAAAAAGAACAGCATGGAATGTATGGGAAAAGAGTAACTACAGTGGAGAAAGCTGATAAGCACTACCCCAGCCAGTGAAAAAGGTCAATATCACAGCAATATGTCATGTTGATAACATTGTCCTTGTTAGGATCTGATGAGAAGGGTATTTCACCTATATGTCTTCTTCCCCAAAACCCACAACCCCAGTCTAATCATGAAAACAAACCAGACACATTTCCTTACTGGGGTATCCTATATAATAAAAGCCTAATATGCAAATTGTCCCCTCAGGCTATTGGTCCACCAGGAGTTCCACTGAGAGACCCAGAGTTCCACAGCTCGCTATGATGTGCGCTGACAGCCAGGGGGCGGTGCAGAACATGGCAGGCTTGGTGACAAGGTGCGGACAGCAGGCAGCAGTGGAGGCGCTGCCAGCAGCAATGGGCACCGACAAAGGACCAAGGTGGATGGTGGAGCAGGTCAGTGGGCAGCACCAGGCCAAGGCGGGGTGCCAGGCAGACTGCGGGGCTGTGAGGCTGGGAGCATGAGCTGGGGCTGTGAGCCTGGGACTAGGAGCTGGGGTCAAATCCCCAATGGCCACCCCAAGGGACCCCACCCATACATGAATTCGTGAACCAGGCCTCTAATCTTACATAATTCCCAACCAGTTCTCCTCAAAAGTATCAAAAACAAGGAGTCTGAGAAATGGTCATAGCTCAGAAAAGTCTAAGGAGACATTTAACTAAACACAGTGTGGGATCCTGGATGGGATCCTAGAACAGAAAAAGGTCTTTAGGTAAAAACTAGGAAATCTGTATAAACTATAGACTTTAGTTAATAATAATATATTAATATTGTTTCTGTAATTGTAATAAATGTACCAAATACTGTAATATGTTAATAACAGGGGAAACTGGGTGTAGGTATATGGGAACTGTGTACCATTGTCTCAATTTGATTGTAAACCTAAAAACAAACAAACAAAAACATTCACAACATAAATTCTGTTTCAAAAAATAAATATACATGCTAAATAAAGTAAAAGAATAGCATGTAGAAAAGCACATGCCATTCTAGAGGTGGACTGGGGATTCTGTGACTAGGGATCTTGAGGGTCCCAGTTACCCTTGAAGAGGGCATGCAAGTCCCAGGTGCACCAGCCCCAGTGGATGAGCAAACCATGGGGTCCAGAGAGGGATCGTGGTCACCCCAGAATAAGGGTCGAATTGAAGCTGACCTCATAAAGCTCACTTGTCAGGAAATGATTTGTGATGTTCTCTAGCGATGCTTAGTAACTTAGAAGTGGGAGCCAGGTCTTATACCTGTTGGGATCTATGACGTGTAAGTAGCAACAAATCAAAGGAGGTATGGGGTATCAGCAAGAACACCTTCCAAAGACTCGTGTTCTAGTGATACACACAGAACTCTGGACTGGCCAGGCCGCTAGCCAGGCTTTGCAAAGGGGTCATGATGTTCTCACATTTTAGGTTCAATGGAAAATGTCCTAGAGGTGAATGCCATCTTTCATAACCATGTCAGCATTTAAAACTGTGTTCAAAAGATCCTGTTCCTTTAGGCAAACAAATTCAAGCCAGAAATTGTATGGGGAATGATACTTTCTTGTTCACCATTGTGCCATTCTGCAATAAATAATTTCCAGTCAGGGTACTAGAGAATTCCAAATGATAGACATATTATGTTCATGAAAGACAACTTTAAGAAAAATCTTTCTGCAATAAAAGTGAGGGCTCCACCCCCCTTCTTGGCATCCCATCTTGCTATAGAAATGAGTGATTTTCTGAATTTCTGCCAAGTTAGATGGTTCAGCATGCTATTAGATTAGTCTGTTTATACAGAAACAGCCAAAAATAGGAAACACACAGAAGCTATTAAAGATATTGTCCTGAGAGGGAAAGATTTGAATGGTTTTCTTATGGCAAGTGGGAAATAAGATATGAGTCAGTATTAATGTGATAAAGAAGTTAATGCGTTCTAAAGCAAACCCTTGGTTTCTTCATCTTGTTTCAGAGGTGACAATAAAAGGCACATGCAGACAATTATGTAGGGTTGGGTGAGCATGGAAGGTAGTGAACACTTTGGATATAACTCCCCTTCAGAAAATAGGGCTGTGGCACAAAGGGTGTTTTCAAAGGGAAAGACGGTTCCAGGCAAAAAGAAAATAAAAACAACAACCACCCCCACCCCCACAAAAACAAAATTCCAGATTCCAAGATTAAGTATATTTTTAAAAAGGTTTCAGAAATTCAAAAGTGAAATCCCAATTTCACTTCTGCCCTTGGGTTGCTCTGTGATCGAATGGAAATCATATGACCTCTCAGGTCAATGCGATTCAAGACGGAGGACTTATATTGACTTCTACTTGTAAGGCGATGTGGTTCTTACTCTCCTCATTTATAAGTGGACGGCGAGACCTGTACCACGAAGTCACCTCGTTTTTTCCTCCATGAGTCGCAAGGTGACGTCTGGAGGAAAGACAGTGCCGCATTGTGGTATGTGAGCTGTTCCTGACAACATCTCAGAATATGTGTGTGACTCTGGAAGTGGACGTGTGTCTAAATACCCATATGACGCCCAGGATTATATATTATTTTCCTCTTTATTTGTAGTTGAAAGTCACAAAAAAACAGGGTTTTCTACAAAATAAATATTTCTAATGGCGTAATAATCTTTCTAGGCTGTCCTCTGGGTCCTGGTGAGTAACTCAGAACTCGCTGAGCAAAGAATATTAAAGAATGCATTCATTTTAAATTGCTGTGTAACAAATTATCACAAACTTAGCCTCTGAAAACAACACTGTTATTATGTTACGGTTTCCTTGGGTCAGAAGTGTGGGCATGGCTTAGCTGGGTTCTCAGCCAGGCTGACATCCAGATAACAGCTGGGCTGTGGCATCACCAGAGGCTTAGCTGGGAAATTCAATCATCTTTAACTCCTTCAGGTTGTTGGCAGAATGTATTTCCTTGAGGTTGTAGGACTGACACCCCATCTCCTTGCTGTCCATTTTGGGCCACGCTCAGCTCCTACACGCCTTCTGTAGTAGTGTCATGTGGCCCTCTCACAATACGGCAACTTACTTCTCTAATGCCACCAATGGGGAGTATCTCTGACCTCGGTGCCTCTTCAAGGGTTTTTTACGTAAGTCAGGCCCACCCAAAATGATCTCCCTTCTGATTAACTTAAAATCAACTGAATTGGGACCTTAACTATATCTGCAAGATCTCTTTACTTTGTCACATAACATAGCCTAATCGAGGAGGTGACATCCCATCATCTTTTTCATCTTCTGTTGGTGAGAAGCAAGTCACAGGTTCTGTCCACATTTAATGGGAGGAGGGATCGTACCAGGGTGTGGATACAAGAAGGTGGGAGTCATTAGGCCCACCTCAGGATCCATCTGCCAATCAGAAGAAGAAAATACAGGCGTTCACTTCTCAAGAAAATGTCATCACAGTATGGACAAAATTACTTCATTTATGAGTGTGAGCTTAGAATCTAGGTGCAGGTGCAAAGGAAGGTGGAGAGAAAAAAAAGAAAGAGCCCCATAGTTTTTCCAAATAATCAGAGTTTTTCAAGGTTTTCCCAGAAGCACCTGTTGCCAGATATTATGTAATAAAATGCAAGAACGCTTAAAATGTACAGTTACACTTTAGTAGCTGACAACTGGGCAACCCAATACCTCCTTCAACTGGTGCAACAATGAACATGGACATGGGGAGCATGGAAGTATAAAGAAAAGGCAAGGCAGGTTCAAAGGCCTGGGTTCTCAGCCCAGAACAACACAAAGTTCAAGGTGGACAGTGAATAATCGAATGCTATATGCCGGCCAATAAGGGCTAAGTTCAGAGGCCTCCCAATACAAGAAAAACAGGAACGTGTCTGGGATAGAAGAAATGGAAGCTGAAGGAAGAAAAGAATAAGCAACACCAGGAAGGAAAGAGGCATTCGTCTACCAGGCAGATGAAGGAGAGAAAGGGGAGAAGTTGAGAAAAGGAGAGAAAGGAGATGAGGGAGAAAGTGAAGCAAATTCCATACAAGAAGGACTTGAGTGGTGGTGAGGAGGGGCAGGAGGGGGCATGAACAAGTGTAGCCATCAGTTAACTAGAAAGTTCAGTTAACCAGAATGAGATGCCAGGTAAGTAAAATCCCACTGAGCTTGGCAGGCCTACTCTGGCCATTAACTTTAATGTTTTTCCAAACCCCAGCACTTTCACGGGTGTGAGTTAAAACCATCTGGTTTCTGTACACTTCCCTGACTATTAAAACCTAGCATCTTCAAAGATACATTGTGGAGCAAGAGGGGAATGGAGGAAGAGATAGGAGGTAAAAGGCTACACCGCATGCTTAACCTTCACAAGAAGGAGTTTTTAAGTAACTTTTGAATGGAATTACTTTATTTTGAAATTGCAATGTAATAAAATAAAATATGGTGAGACATTTTAATATACAGAAACAGAGCCTGGGCAAATAAATGCTCAAAACAAAATCCCAATGAAATAAATGCAGTGTGCAGTGACCCCGACACGACAAATGAAAAAAGAAATAAACTTAGGGGAAAATCCATATACAAAAGCATGTCTCTACAGTAGTGATGTTTCTAAATTTGACACAGTTCCAAGTAGAGCTCACTACAGATTATTTCTATGCAAATATGCATTTAGCCAATGTAAGAGTGTGCAAAAATTCTAAATATATTTCTTAAAAATCAATTCTTGTGCAGTACAAGTGAATCACGAAGCAAGAAATACACCACTACATATTAAAATGTGACCAATGTGAACGTGTCAGAAGACAAGCTTCCGAGACATGGGTGGCAGGGAACAGGAAACTGCCCCACACTGCCCGATGTCTAGTCAGGAGAAGATGGTAAAAGCACCTCTGCTGTGGATGCAGCTACTCTCTCCCTTCCAGGGACAAAGCTTGAGCTGTGAGAATGCCAAGTTCCCATTGATATGGTTCCTTCCCATTGATATAGAAAGTCCTACACAAGGCTGCACGCAGCCAACTTGTAAAACACAGAGCACCCAGATTGACTGGAGGTGCTCCCCAGAGATTCCAAATCCAGGCAATAAACAGGTTCTTAGCAGAAAGCTCTCTGCCTGTCTCCTTCAGCACCTTAGCAACCATCCCTCCTAAGTACCCTATTTAAACAGCCCGATGTTTCCTGGTTAGGCCAGTTCCTTCTATTTCACACCAGAGTGAAAGGTATACATAATGGTCTTTATTTGTCCTTTTTACCATTAGCCAATACGTATACCCTCTTGATCAGCTGTATGTCTAACACTTTCCTAGGTTTTCTAAGTTCATTATTAACTAGAGAGTGTCTCCCTACCATTTGACAAAAGAGGAAGCTGAGGGGAGAGGTCCATCTGCCTTTCCAGTGTGGTAGGGTTAGTTAGGAGCAGAGCGGGGTCTAATGGAATCCAGATAAAGGTGAGGCATACGATTTTTCTACTGTAACCATGGTCTCTCTTTGCTTTTATATTTACACACTGAACCACACAACTGACGTTAGAAATTATATAGCAGCAGTGGCTGGAAGGGGACACAGGAGGGTTGTTGGGAGTACTAGAAGGATCCTGTGTATTAATGAGGGTTACTCATGCGTTTGGGCGTGTGCAAATTTATTGAGATAGACGTGTGAAGTGTGTGCCCTGTTCTGCTTATATTTACCTAAACAAAGAGGGAGAGTAGCCTGGATGAGGCCCCTGCACCTGCAGTAACCCTAAGGGTGTGTGCTTCTCCAGCTCCAGGCCTCTCACTTGGGGAAGATCCACATGGGACACATCTGAGACACCAGTGAAAAAGCTTATCATGTGAGTGTTGGATCATGAACCAATGCAGGTCACTGGGAAGGAACTCCAGACTTTCTCCTCTCCCTCTCAGTTCTATCTTGGCGGGGAGGGGCCATGGGGCTCTCATGAGTCTTATACACAAGATAAGGATAAAAGAAATTCTATGTTTGTTTCCTGCACTAAACACTGATTCTGTCCAAGAAGAGGTCTGTAGTGGGCTGAACTCTGTCCCTCCAAAACTCTTACGTTGAAGTCCTAACCTCTAGTTCCTCAGAATAGGACTGCATTTGGAGACAGGGCTTTGAAAGAGGTAAATAAGGTAAAATGAGGTCATCAGGTGGGCCCTAATCCAGCTGGTGTCCTTACAGGAAAGGAGATAGAACACAGACACAGCGAGAAGAGCATGTGAGGACACAGGAAGAAGGTGGCCATCTGCAGGCGAGGAGAGGCCTCAAAGGAACCCCGCCCTCTGACGCTGTGATCTCAGACTTCCAGCCTCCAGAGCTGAGAGAATATTTGTTGTTATTTAAGCCACCCACTCTGTGGTACTTTGTTGGGCTGCTCTGGGAAACTAATACAAGGTCCAACATGAGACTGATTCAGTGTTTTCCCAGTGGGGATGCAAAGTGTCTAAGTGCAAGGTGTGTGAAATCAGGGACACTGGAACACATCTTAAGGATTCTCTCCTGCCCACCTCAGAAGAGACAGGACACAACCCCAAGAAATCCATGGGGCTTCTTCATGTAGCTGCTCACTTGCGCCACCTGTGTTCATGCCAAGTCCCTGCACTGAGCTTCCTCAATACTGTAACCAGATCAATTCCATGCAGTAATTGGGCCAATAGGCAAAGCCACAAGTCTGAACACGTTTTAAACAAAACTGACCAGTCAGCTGGGAGAACTGAACAACGTGGCCAGACTGTTTATCTGGCAGCGGACATGTTAAAAAAGTCTGGCAAGGGTGCCTAGATCATCAAGCCGGATTTTGTCTCTTCTCAGATGGTGTTCACTATCTTAAATGTGCCCCTTGTTTAAACAAAACAAACATCAGATAAAATTCTACTTGCTCCCATACTTTTTTAAAAAAGCTATGTGCATGTGAGTACATATGCATGCATAAGCGTGTGTACACACACCTGGAGAAAGCAGAGAACAACTCTCATACCAGCTTTGGGAGGCCACAGAGGCCATGAGACAGAGGGTAGAAGAATCTAGATGGGGCTGAGGAAGCTCACTAAGGTCATTTTCTTGAAGAAGATTTAACCTACTGCTTTCCTAATATCGCATTTACTCCTTCCCTTCCTTGTTTCCTTTCACACACATATATATCTTCAGCCAAGGACATGCTTTCATTGCTTTCAAAGAGAGAGAAAGGGGGAAAGAAAGAGAAACATCAATGTGAGAAATATTGATCAGCTGCCTCCTGTACACACCCAACCGGGGATCACACCCGCAACCCAGATATGTTCCCTGATCAGGAATTGAACCGGCAACCTTTTGGTGTACTGGATGATGCTCCAACTGGCTGAGCCACCTGGCCAGGGCTCACACATATTTTTGAAACTACTATGTATCAAGTCCTAGAACAGGTGGAAAAGAGAAGATGTGGCCCAGGACTCAGAGGACTGGGGTCTGAGCCAGGAGCTTGGGATCTCCCATGAGTCCATTCTAGAGAAGAGGCAGGGTACACAAGAAGTGTGAAATCCCTGCCATGTTTATGTAATATACTTTAGCCTATAATCTTCCAAAAATGGTTGACATCCCAATACTTAAATTTAACTACAAGTCTAAAACATGTAAAAATGACTTTACAACTAGAATCACACACAAGAATACCCGAATTCAGCACACACTCCCTATTGCTGAACTGCCAATGCATTAGCCTCACCTTCCAGCAAGATTAGGGCAGAACTGTGTACAACACCCAGCCCAGAGCAAGGGATTAGTAAACATGCTGACTGATTAAATTGAACATCACAAAGAGCTATGAAAAAGAAATTAAAAGATATCTATGCCAATATTTCTGGGGTGTACATGAAATACTTCACAGTGGAGTCTGCTGTGGATACCTCAATCCTGCCACATCCAGCCTTGGCATCGAGGTGTCCCTGGAATTGCACTATGGGAGGGGGCTTCATCTGCCATGCACCTCTGTTCCATCTGGCACAAAGCCTCACATGCTTCCCTGAATTCAAAAGATTGACACTGACAGGTCAGCTTCAGGAACGATGTGGAAGCCAGCCACGCAGGACACACAACATGCATAGGGCGGTTACCACATCCACTGACAGGCCTTGAACGATCTGTTATTTTTCTTCTGGTTTGCACTAGGATGTGAGGGGAAAAAATCCCTGTACTTTCTATCTATCTGTGTAGCGGCCCAATTGAATAAGGGATTACATCTACAAAAATAAAATAATATAAAAACAAATAAACAGGGAGGTCATATGCTGCCAGCTCCACCCCAGCCAGGGTACAAGGGAAGCCCCAGGCCCCAGCCTGAAGGCAGCAATCTGGACTCAAAGCAAAAGGCTGAAGACATGACAAGTGTGATTTTACCAATAACAGAAGGAGACACACATAAGCAACCCATCCTGCTGCCTTGTGCATCCACTCACAGTGTCAGAGCAGAAAAGGACCTTATGAAGCCGCCAAAGCTCTGAACATGGACAGTTCTTTCAAAAATCATTTGGTAGCCAAAGCTACATAGAGCTGACGGAGTTACTTATCTCACTGAGTGTGAGGATCCATTCATTCTGACACAGAGATATTCATGTGTTTAATCACAAGGTGCTGCCCCCAGGGTGTTACATCACACAAGCTTTAGCAAATTTGCTATAGAGAGCCAGGTAGTAAATATTTCAGGATTTGTGGGCATTCGGCAGTGTCTTGCATACTCAGCTCTGCCACTGTAGCTGAAATAACCACAGATACTATGTGAACAAAGGGGGGTAGCTGTGTACCAATAAAACTGTAATTACCAAAAGAACCCTCAGGCCGTGCCCTAGGCTATATGTTTGCCCAACTGTGTAATGCACAGAATATGCAGCATATCACCTTCCCCAAATCTGAAAACCTCTGAAACACATCTGGCCCTAAGGGTGTCAGACCAGGGGTTGGGCTCCTGTAGTTCCAATTTTGCAGAGTTCTCTGCAGGGAAGTTCTTTACAAGGGGCTGGGACTTTCCTCCAACCACAGCTTGGCCGGTCTTCCTATATCCCACTATCCTCTATCCCACTCCCCTCTGACAGCCGCCAGAGGAGTTTTAGTCACTTGCTGTAATGGTTGCAACTGCAGCTGAAATCTGGAATTCAGGTTGTTGAACTGAGAGCACCTGCTCTGGGTCACATTCCATAGGATGCCGTGCTTGCTGGTTTTGCAGGGAGGTATACCCCTTTTGTAAGGGCAGGAAATTGGGAGGACAACAATTTTCTGAAAGACAGATTTTCCAGATGACTCCCATAGACAGCTATTTGTGTACCTGAGGGGCCTCAGAACAGTGAGAGACGCGAGCAGCATTAGGGCCCACATGGCCAAGTGCGATACAACCTGCAGGCAGGGTGCACGCTCTCCAAGACTGCAGGGAAACACTGGGGCTCTCATGGACTAAGGCTTCCAGAAAAGTTATCCCTGCTCTCTAGCTCCTGAGGGTGTGGCACTATTGGGAGCCCCAGAAGGTGGGCACAGACATCAGTGTGGTCGGGGGTGATGGGCTCCAGTATCAGTGGTACTGATGAGGGGCCCTCACATGTCTTATGGACCACGGAGAAATGGAAGCCTTCACATGACGGTAGAAACCATGAGTTAGTAAAGCCAACACTCCAAGAATGCACAAGAGACGCCTCTTGGGGAACCAGGAAATACTCGATGGGACTGAGGACTGAAATCACAGATTCACAAGTCAGGGAGGGGGCATAAGGCATCGAAAGGCAGGCTCGGGAATGAACACATGGCTTCTGGGGGAAATGAAACATGATCTAATATCTGCTAACTTTTAAAATCATTTTATTAATTTATTGGGATGACACTGATGAATAAAATTGTATAGGTTTCAGGTATACAATTCATGCATCATCTCTATATCGTGTTATGTGTTTACCACTCCAAGTCAAGTCTCCTTCCATCTCCATTTATCCCCCCTTTACCTTCTTCTACCACCTATCAACCCCCTTTCCCTCTGATAATCACCATACTGTTGTCTGTATCTATGAGGTTTTTTCCCTTTGCTTCATCCCTTCACCTTTTCCACCCAATCCTCTATCCCACTCCCCTCTGAAAGCCGCCAGTGTGCTCATTCTTGAGCACTTATGCCAGTGATGGCGAACCTTTTGAGCTCGGCGTGTCAGCATTTTGAAAAACCCTAACTTAACTCTGGTGCCGTGTCACATATAGAAATTTTTTGATATTTGCAACCATTGTAAAACAAAGATTTATACTTTTGATATTTATTTTATATAAATGCCATTTACAAAAAAAAATCAACTAAAAAAATGAGTTTGCGTGTCACTCTGACACATGTGTCATAGGCTCGCCATCACTGACTTATGCTATCCCAGGGACTGTGCTGAGTGCTTTACAGATGGTGGTTTCAATCCTTGCAACAACCTTTCAGGGTAAATAGCAGTGAGAAAGCTAACATCAAGTCATGTGCCCAGAGCTGGCTGTTCTGCAAATGCAGAATGAAGGCTGGATGCAGGTGCCTCTGATGTCTACACCATGCTGCCCTCTGTAACAGACAGGTAGACCCTCCATCATGTGACAACTCACCAAATGACTGGCACAAAGACCTCATCTAACCTCAATACCATCTCATACAGATCTTCAAGGGTCCTTGCATATGCTTT
>NW_006284336.1:1516102-1521102 GCF_000327345.1 Myotis davidii | reverse complement strand
TCATTTTATATTTTAACTGATTAATAAAAGGAACTTTTCATCTGATTTGCATTCTCTCATTCCTTTCTCCCTGCTCATCTGTGGCCCATTTGCCACCACTTTGACTGTTTGGAGAAGTGGGGAACTCTATTCATTCCGCCAGGTCACAGACAGATAGACAAAAACAAAAACAGAGTCTTCGCCTTCGTCCTGCACAGAAACGATCATTGGACATAATTAACCAGCGATGTGCACCACTGTGGACGTCTCGAGACAATCCTTCCAATTGTCCTTTTTCCCCAACAAGCCCTGCTCACTCAAGTGTTCAGGTGCTCGGTTACATTCAACACAGACTAATTCACTTATCCTCAACAAGTGGGCTATTGATTTTTGCCTGTTTTCAGAACAGCCTGGGGCTTTCTGAACGACAATAGCGGCCCCTATTTAAAAAGGAAAAAATCGTGCGGTTCCGGGGAAATGCCCATAACCAGGCTTGCTACACATTTGTCTGGACCTGCTCCTATTTCCAGTCACTAATTTTCACAGTCCTCTTTTCACCCTGATTCATCAGAAGCTGGCATATTTCTTGACTTTTTAAGCTGAGGGGTCAACAGGATTTGCTTTTGTTCTGAGGGCTCAGAGGAAGGTTACAAGACCTTTCCCCAAATAGCAGGAACGAGGCACCAGCCACCCTTATGTTCTGTCTTTCTTTCATTTCCTGGTAATCAACTTGTAGAAAACACAAAGCCTCACCTTCATGGGCTCCAAAAGGCAAAAAGAGGAAATCCTGAGTGACCATCTAATTTGTGCTTCTGTATCTGTGGTAAATAATATCCTTTACATAAAAGTAAAGCAAAAAGGATTGATAACAAATATGTCAAAAAAATTAAATCTATTAAACTTTTTAAATGAACATACTGAATAAAAAGAGGAGACTACAAATGTAGTCCATTTTTGTTGAAAATAATGATGTGGTTTTTTTAATGTTAATTACATTAAGTGTTTAAAAAGCCCTATGGTAAATTTTGACCTCCTTAAAAAAAACATGATGCTTGGCTGTGGACTAATACTTTGATGGCCATAAATTCTAAATTCTAAGTTTAAAGTGAACAATGTCCTTAGTTGGGATGGGAGGGGGGTGTAAATACCCCTCTTAACAAACTACTTCTCCTAACTATGATATATCGGGACAGTGGCATTCCCATAGCTGCTTTACAAAGAAAGCAAGCTGCCCATCCATTGCAGATGCTGAGTCTATTCGAAATGTGCGTGTTTCAGCTTCTTTTCCCACTCAGAGGCATTTAAGCTGGTATGTTAGTTAAGGGGTCAAATATAGGCTGGAAAAAAAGAAACACAACCACTCTATCAGAGGATGGTTCTGGAGAGTGCTGAGTCTCTTAACAATACAATTTTAAATTTGGGTTGTTAATGAGGTTGCTCTAGAAAGGACAGGCATTGGGTGATTTTAAACTCCAGGCACATTTTCGACTCTTCAGTTAGCACAATAGCAATAGAAAACTACCCATCCTTTTTACAAGAGCCAAAGTGGGAGGAGGGGTGCTGTCTGGAGTGGCCTTGTCTCCCCTTGGCTGAGAATGGAAAAGTGAGGAATCCCTTGACAAGAGGTCTGCCTTTGTGTTTTGCACCTGGAGATTTTTATTTATTTATTTATTTATTGGGGGGGGGGGTACTAAGAAGTCAAATCACCAAGTATTGATTACTTACAGCATGCCTGAGTGCAACACACCTTGAGGGAGACAGGAAGCAGGAGGCTGGAGAGACAAGGCTACATTTAAAAAATAATCAGGAACAATAGAGTATCAAGTATCATCAAGTGGCAAACTTAGAGGATACACATCCATCAGAAATACCTAGACTTCTAGAGTTAAGGTCCAGTAAAATCAAAAGGAAAAAAAAAATAGGCAGGCTGACATAGATTTGCTGACATTTTGTTTTGTAAATTAAAGATTTAAAACAATAACAATGAAATCAGAGAGAGCACATTAAAAAAAAGAAACAAAAAAAGGGAAGGAAACCAACTTATTTTCTGTTATCATTGTGAAAGGAAAAAATATTTAACATTTAAAAAGGTGGGTAAAGGATACAATTCTAAAATAAATGAAAAAAATTTATTTTTAAAAATAAATTTTAAAAATGCATACTATGTGCTTTATGAGAAACTCACTACTTTGTCTATATTGTCCTTGTTTTTAAACAGACTAGTGAAAATTTTGTCACAGATGGGCTTTTGGGGTCTGACAGATGACAACTGTCTTCCGCTCATCCTACCACTTCAGCACCATCTTGGCACATAGGCTCTATGAATATCGACCGAGTAATCGAGGGGCCCCTCGATTATTTACAAGGGAGCACCTACTGAGTAAAGCTTCCATGTGGCCCAGGGAGTCCAGGATAAGAGGACAGGACAGCAGACGGTGAAGATGTTGGTATGGTGAGAAATACAAGGAAAGAAATCCCCAGGAGTTATCACATTTGGAGCACACAGGAAGAAATATTTTGAGCCCACCCGAATGCAGAAGCATCGGAATGTTGGTTTGTCTTCTAAATGCACGTTCTAATTTTTGAGGTTGTCCACTGACATTCTGCCAGATGGACAGTGGCTACTTGGCGTTCCCATCCCAAATCCACTGGGCCCAACCAGTTCAACAACAAAGTGGTAATGCAGAAGAAGAAAAATTACTCCTGGCAGACTTTATCTGGGGGATTACTGCATTTGTTATAGGGACCACTGCAATGGGATTCTGTAGTACAAGAGAGACTGGGCTCAACTCCGAATACAAAGTGGGGATTTTATAGCCAAGGGCAAGCAGAGTGGAAGGGTTCATAGATGAAAAATTACTAAGATGGCAGAGTAATTCTTGCTAACCTACCTAAAAGGATTCTTGCTGCAGGCAGGTCAGGGTGATCAGACATTACCTGGAGGATGTGGGAAATGAAGAAGGTGTCTAGATACATCAGTAAATCCACTTGGAGGGAATGCTGCTAAAACTGGGTCATGCAAAAAAAAGGACATGGAATTCCAAAAGTCAAGGCCTTTTTGGGAAGAGGAGCCTGACGACAATTGAAAAAGACTCTTTGTCAATTTTATCTCAGGGAAGAAACTTTTTTTTTTTAATTAACATAGTTTCCTGTGTTCACCCAAAGAGCACTCTACAATCAGAGTGGGATATCCATGATACATTGAGGCTGATGAGAGGCCGGGCGGTGGGGCCAGACAGGCCTGAACGCTCTCCGGATCCCCCAGTCACCAGAGCTGGTAACCTGAGCGGCCACTTAAACTCTGAGCTTCAGATGCCTCAACTGCAGTGCAAATAATAACAACACCTCTCTCCGTGCTGCAGAGGCTGAGAGAAAAGGATGATGGGCATAAAACATAGCACAAAGCCTGGCCCTCTGGCCCTCGAGGCCAGATCCCAAAAGCCCAAAAATGACTGCAAAAATTATTGCTCCCCCTGACTGCATTCACAATCTCCAAAAGTGTGCTGGAGGCTGGAGAGGCAACTGCTATTCAATCTTGTTGAATTCAAGAACACAGAAAGGTTCTAATCCGAGAAATGAGCAGAGAAATGAAAATTAATCAGCAATGACAAGTCAAAAGTATCACAAACCAGACAGCAGAGATTCAAGACCTGGTTATTAACATTAACCAAGCTATGTGACATGAGAGAAACCACTTAATATTTCTAAGCCACAATCTTCTCATCTGTGAAATGAAGATAATGACAGTATCTACACCTAGGTGGCTAGAATGAGGATCCTACAAAGTAAACTATGTAACTGCTTTCTGCAGTGCCCAGGATAAGGTGATCATTCAAAAACTATGATTTATTATTATGGAGTATTATTATCGCTATCAGAATATTATCAGGACAGAATATTCACTTCAGAAACTTGGCAGGGAGGATATGACTGCTTCAGATCTCATTGTATCTTTCACGTGCAAAGGAATGATGCCTTTCCTATTTAACCAATAAGCTCTCTCCAGAAGAGAATAAATATGAATGGGAAAAAGACTAAAGAAACAGGTAACTCCCATAGTCCTCTATGTCTGACAAAAGAGTGATTCTGTTAGTGTGATTAGTTCAAAACAGTGTCTTAAACCCAATGGAATATTTTTAAAATAAGACTCTAATTTCAAGAACCTAAGGAAGCCTGCATTTTAATAAGATATCTCATTGTATCCCAAATACAAAACCATTGTTTGCCTGACTCTATAATTTATTGTTAAGACAGACACTGCACTATTACTGTAGCAAAATGAAACGCGCAATGATTCTGCTAATAAAACAATTGGATCATAAGGCAGAGCACAGCTCGGCAGTTTAAACAGAGCCGAATACCCCTGAGCAGAGATCTGCATAGTGTAATATTCCCAGTTGGAATTTCACCTTTCTCTACTCTTCCACAGAGAAAATCATTGAAATAGCCCACTAACAATACCATTACTGTCTCCCTAACTTAATCCTTTGTTCCTTCCAAAGAAAAGACTGCAGCTGATTATGAATATTCCACTCTATAATTTCCATCAATTAATATTCTACCGTGTTCTTATAATGGTATTAATAGCTTCTTGATTTACATTAGAAAGTATATATTTTACACTGCTGGTGAAGCTATTTCTTCCTCTTTAACAGAAAGTGGTTACATAAAAAAGAACTTACAATTTGGAAAATGGAGGGGGGTGTGGATAATTGCTTGGTAATTATACATTCTAGTCTCCTTCCTGTTTTTCCTCTCTCTGCTGGGGAATTCCTGTTTCCCATCAAGGAGGGATCATCCTCTGTTCTCCGACCCTCCGTCGGAGGGACACTCTGAGCTGGACTGGTGTGTCTGCAGTGTCCACCTTCTGTCCAGAGAAGGCAGAGTTTGCAGGTCACCTTTCACAAAAACCCAAAGAGGAAAAGAGAGACCCAGCCCCCTTTCAGGTGAGTATAATGAGGCAGGTGGCAGTGAAGGAGAAAGGCAGGTGACAAAGGAAGTTCTGTTTCAGTGGAGAGAGA
>NW_006284336.1:1504957-1515917 GCF_000327345.1 Myotis davidii | reverse complement strand
GACCTAGGCAGGTACTCAATCCCCTGAGCCCTGGGCATGTCACCTGTCAAATAAGTGTATTCACATCTGCTTCCCAGGTCTTGTGTGGGAACTGAATGATGGGGTGTGTGTAGGGGATGCTTCTAGTGGTGGTGGCTGATGGTAGAGGTGCAGGAAGGAAGGCGGGTGTCCTGCTCTCTTCCCAGGTACATACAAAGTCAAGATGGCCCTGCAAGGACGCAGATGGCCACAGGGTTGTTATCCAGGCTTCTCCCTGCCTCCTTGCCGCAGGCTTGCAGGCCCGAGTCAGTCACACAGTGGCACTGTGGTCTGTGAGTCGGTCCTAGAGCTCTGGCTCAGAGAACTGAACACTCTCAAGGTACCTGTTCAGGATTGAGACCTGTAATTCTCTCAGTGGCCTGTGTTCAGGGCTCACACTGATCCTGCCATTGTCCTGCTATAAAGTTAGGATGGTTTCTACTGCCACCAGGATTTACCAGTGAAGCCAAAAGATGCTGGTCTCCATCCTGCCAGTGTGGTCCCAGGGAGCTAGCTGCATTATCTCTCTGGACAGTAGCTCCATAAAATAAGGAGTTGGGTTCTAAGGGGAAGCCACAGCTGGCACCTGCACCTGGCTTCCTCTGGCATACCGGCTCGGTCCATGGAGGGTCAAAAAAAAAAAAAAGGTGACTTGCCTGGCCGTGTGGCTCAGTGTTTGAGCAGATCATCGATATTTCTGTCTCACTGATGTTTCTATTTCTAAAAATTTCCTCTCTCAAATGAAATCAATAAAAATATATTTTAAAATGTTTTTATTTAAAAAATAGCTTGAACTGGATGCCAATATTTAAAAATAACTTGAATTGACTACCAGTATTTAAAATAAAGAGACTTCACACAAAAATAGTGAGTCCCATTTATCTTTAAAAACAACATCAGCAACACAGAGCTGGAGATGAGGAGCCTTCCCTTATATCCCAATCTCCGCTTGGCTCTCTTATGTTTACATTAATACTAACAGGGACCCGCTGCAGTGAGTCCTAAAACTGCTATATAGTTCAGCCAGTATCACTTAGAGAACCTCCCGTCCTTTTTCAAAAAGGACCCATTCCCAGAGCGTGTTTGCAAGACCCAGAGACTGGAGGTCCTATAAAATCTTCAGGGTCCCCAGATGGCTCGGGGCAATATTTCTCCTACCCACTTTGTCCGAACCTCACTTTGTAACCCTAAGGTGTCCAGGGACACGTCCTTGCACACTTGTTCTTCAGGTGCTGCTCTGAGACCTGGGAGCAAATGGTGATTGACAGGGTTGGGTTTTGCTGTTGTTTCCCTTAAAATTGTGTGAGGAACGATTAAATGGCCACGACTCAAAAGGAGAAGGATGTACCCCTCCTGAGGCCATGTCTACGCATGACCTGAGTGGCCACGGGGCCAGCTTAGTGAAAAACACCAGTCAGAGGGGCCTCGTGATTGAACTGACAGACCAATTCCCTGGCCATGGAAGGCAGCCTTGGGCTATCGCTGGGGGCAGGGCAGCTGGCCCTTTGGTTTTTTTCCCATTTAAAGCACTTTGCAGATTCTCTAGCCCAAGGTAGAGATTCAGCTCAATGTCTGTGGATTGATTGATTAATTTAAAGCCCCTGAGAGATCCTGTAGGTTCACAGATAAAGCTACATGAGCTGAAAATTTTCCTGTCTTCCTCAAAAGGAAAATGTTCAAGTAGCAGCCCTGTAATTGGAGATGATTTACATTTCTGTCTTGATCTCAGAACCGGAGGAGTGGATGAGAGCCTCCACCAGCTCCCACTGGGGTCTGGTCCAGATTCTTACCCAACACCTTCAAGACATGGGCCAAGCTTCTGAGGCCCCAAAGTGTGGTGTGGTTGTTTAGATTTAGGGGGCCAAAGGAGTCATGGTCTCAATGCTGACTCTATGCAATTCACTGAAAACTACCTGTGCCTCGGTTTCCCTACTGAGAAATAGGGATTTGAGTGAGATACTGATGTTAAGTGCTTAGCACAGTTTTGGGCCCAGAAGAGATGCTCACTAAAGGATACCTGTTATTATAAAGGTGATGCCAATGACCACCAACACGGTTTCACCAAACAAGAACGCTAACACTGCAGGGCTGCTCTAACTCAGATTAAAGTATCCCCAATGCCATTTTGGGGTGCACCATGGCCACCTAGACACTAAGGACTTCTGCATTTTCATGGAGTGATGCCCCAGGTCATCCAGCAAGCTGACTTTGAAAGGAGACTTCCTTTCAAGATGCTTGCCTGCTGAGTTTTCCATGCTTCCAAACCAGGAGACACTGGGATCTTAGATGTTACCTACCGTGAGGCACCCTGGCTAAGGTATCCAGGGGTCCTCGGTCTCTCCCCAGAGTGAGACCCCTCACCTGGAAAGAAATCTCTGGCTATTTGCTGAATTAGATCACGGCAAAATGAACCAACATGCACCGGGGCATGGAAGGGAGATGTGAAGTTAATAATACCATATAAATTCAATTTGCATTCCCCTCTTGATTTTCACCCAATCTACATGAGCTCTCCCAAATAAGTAGTCATTTGAAATCCTCCCACGTGACAGACCGTCTTACACATTTTAAAACACCGTCCCTTTAATAAACTCAAACCGCACAATGTGGCTTTAACTGGTTCTAGAATATTCTGATAGTGAAATATTTTCTGTTTCTGGGCCAGAACTGGTCATTTCTTCTTGAGAATATGATGTTTGAAAATCAGTTCCTCCTATTATAGATTTCTCCCTCAGCTTGTAGAAAATCCATGATTCCCTAAACATTGGTCTTTGAAAGCACATTGACTAAAATCTTCATGCTTAATTCATGAAGCGCAGTCTGGAGATTAGTGGAGCTGGACATAGACCAGGAATACTTTATCATATTCTAATAAGCAGAGGCTGAAAATTGCATTTCTAAAGCTACAGTATTAAAGGGCATACCGCAAAACATGACCCAAACATAACTCAGTAGTTTTACAGTGTCTGAAAAGGCTTTGATATGATAAAGTATGCTGACGAGAGGAATAAACACAACTAGAAATTTCTGAATTTAAAAAGAAAAAAAAGGAGGGGGGCTTGGCAAACATTCAGTATATTCATGGAAAAATATATATTATAAACGCATCCATTGTGATTCCTATTAAACAAGTATTGACTATTGAGTTGGGTTACAAAAGATCACTATAGCACCGCAATTTCAGGGGCTGTAGAGCATAAAGGCCCGAGAGATGAAAGGAAATAAATAAAGCAAGCCTAATGAGGTTAATTTGAAGGTTTCCAGAAAAAACTAAGTGCTGGCTTTTCAACCTTTCTTAAAACAGGGTCACCAGCATTGTTTTTGAAAGGAGAAAGCGTATGGGGGACAAGACTCAGAAATGGTTCAGGATAAAAGCCCTCCCCCATGTAGGCAAAAAGCATCTACAAAATGATGGCAATGTGTCAAAGCAACCACAGAATCCCAATACATCGATCAGTAGTGCAGATAGCGCCGAGTATTGTGCCTTGCACACAGTAGGTGCCAATAAATGTCTGTCTGACTGACTACAAGGAAAACAGGTCCAATGCCTGCCACAAGAGCTCCTGGATTTGCTCTGCAGAGTACTCCCTAAGCTGTTTCCCTTTATAAAGGCAGTTGCTAATTAAAATTAGCAAAGCATTAGGGCCAGAACAATTTTCACTAAGACAGTAGGTTCTGGACTGTGAGTACCCGGACGCACTGGAGGCTCCAGAATTTCTATATAGGACATAGAGCAGTGGGGGGTGGGAAGGGCAGTCCTGTGGAAAGGGGGTGCTTGTCTTTATTTTTATTTAAATATATTTGTATTTAATTTCAGGGTGAAAGGGAGAGGAAGAGATAGAAACATCAATGATGAGAAAGAATCATTGATTGGCTGTCTCCACTGACTACAAGGAAAACAGGTCCAATGCCTGCCACAAGAGCTCCTGGATTTGCTCTGCAGAGTACTCCCTAAGCTGTTTCCCTTTATAAAGGCAGTTGCTAATTAAAATTAGCAAAGCATTAGGGCCAGAACAATTTTCACTAAGACAGTAGGTTCTGGACTGTGAGTACCCGGACGCACTGGAGGCTCCAGAATTTCTATATAGGACATAGAGCAGTGGGGGGTGGGAAGGGCAGTCCTGTGGAAAGGGGGTGCTTGTCTTTATTTTTATTTAAATATATTTGTATTTAATTTCAGGGTGAAAGGGAGAGGAAGAGATAGAAACATCAATGATGAGAAAGAATCATTGATTGGCTGTCTCCTGCACGCCCCCTACTGGGGATGGAGCCCACAGCTCTGGCATGTGCCAACTGGGAATAGATCCAGGACCTCTTGGTTCCTGAAACAATGCTCAACCACTGAGCCAGACCGGCTGGGCAAGGGAGTATTTGTATTGAAACTGCATCTGCACACCTAGAACATGGACATTATTTTAGACTGCATGTTTAGACTGCAGGTGTGCTCTGAGATCTGGCTGATGGCAGGGGTGGGGGATGATCTCCACCCCTCACAGCCAATCTTCATCACTGCTGAGATCACAGCAGAATGATCACAGCCGCCAAAACCCTGCTGCTTTTATTAATTTCCTTTCATGGGTGTGCACTCACCATGCTCCCTTCGCTCACTTAATGAAGCAGGGTTCATTCTCTTACTTTCTACCAGGTCCCACGTACTGACCATCCAAATCTGCCTGTCTGTCTCCAGGGACACAGCCCATGCTTTCCCCAAAACTGACCTTGACATCAGTACTAGCTAGCAGTTTCACAGGTGCGTCTCCTCTTATGCTGATCTTGCACACCCTTCATGTCCCCACAGCCTCATTCTGGAAGCCACCTTAACACCCCTGGTGTGCCTGCCCCTGGCTGGACTAGCTATTCCTGCTCTGGATTTCCACAGCACCCATGCCATCCCAACATAACTCTCTCACACCTTAATTACTGCACACCTCCCCCACCAGACTATACACTTTTGAAGGCCCAGCATCTTGACAGGTAACCTACTACATCCCCAGGCCTCCTCTAAGCCTGGCAAGGTAAGATCTCCAAAAAAATAAAATATATTCATTGCATGAAACAAATGAACAAATGAAGGTGATGAATCCAAAATATCCAACCCTAAAGGATATTTTTAAAAATAAATAAAGCCTGTTGTGTCTAGGGCATATACATGTCAGATATGATTATAGAAAATTTGAATATAAAAAATGAGCGAATGAAAAGCTACCCATCTTCCCACCATTTATTATTTTTCTCACTTTGAGTATAAATTTCACCTCTTTGGACAGCGAGGTTCTCCTCCCCTCCACCAAGTTGAGCTTTCTAACAGCAGCTCTCTGATGAGCCACTCCAAAGCCATTCTGAGAATATTTCACACAGGAATCCGTCCTCACTGTTGAGAGTGTGGCCTTGCACACAGCCACCTGAAGTCATGCATGGACATGATTTTTGCAAATATGAGGTATGGTCTTGATCAACGCAGTGTTCCAACAAAAACTGCGTATCATGTACTAGAGGGAGGCAGGAGTCCTGCAGCTGTCAGCTGCGGGGCATCTGAACCATGAGAAGACACTCAGATGTGAGCTGGAAGGAATGGGCTTGGGTTCCAATTTGAGGGAAGAGGAAAGGATACATTTCTAGCTGTTGTCCTTGCAGCTTCCCTTGTCCCATTCCTGCAGGACCTTCTGCTGGGAGTAGGATATCTGACTCCAAATCTATTTCTGTAGCAGCTGCTGGCAATACAGCATGTGTCTACCCATCCTCAGTGACTGCTTTTACAAGGTTTGCAATGTCTTCTGCAATTGGCACCATTGCAGCAGTGCCATCTGCACCACAGGCTCTTGCCAGAGAAGCCCCTCCCCACTTGCCCCAGAGCCTTAAGACAGAGCATTCTCTCCCTAAGCAACTCTGGTGCCTTGGGCCACATTCCTTTTCCCAAAAGGGGCCATGAATGGGATTACTGTGAAAAGAACTCACTTCTTTCCAAGGAATCCAGCCCTTTTGTTCCTTTAATTATAATCTGTTACTTATAATATGCAACAGCTGTTATTTAAATAAACAATGGGGAATTTCAAACAGAGAAACTATGAAAATGCTTTAATTTATATCCCAAGAGACAGAGGCAGTAGAGTTCTCCGAATGCCAAATAAATTAATAAATAAAAACATAACTGTCCAGTTGGAGGTAGCCTATAAGTTGCATAAGGTACCAAAGGAGCCAGCTGCCGCTACACTCCCCACGTTATGTGTGGGCTTCCTCTAATTGTAGAATACAAAACTGCACCAGGAATATAAAATGGCCCCTTCTGGGACGGAGGTGGGAATGCCCTGGTTTATATGACCTGAAAACAATAAGTCACGGCAAGTTGAGGATTGAGACTCTCCTTATGGGTTTTGGATCATGGCCGGCTGGGCAGGGTAAGCTGTGTGCCCGCTGGCATAAGCAAGCCGAAAGGCAACAGGACAACTGTGGGGTCCATCCCCAGCCTTCTCAGTCAAGACTCAAGTAACATGAAGAGAGGTAAGATCTTATTGCAGCAAATACACAAGTATGAAATGATTTGGGGTTCTGCTACAGTGTAGTATTGCTGAAAATAGGAGTCTAAGAAAATCTCAGGGACTGGCTTTGCAATGCTGCATGGGGTGATATGAGTTGATGTACTCATGTATGCACATGGACTTGCTTCATGCACGGGGTTTAAAAGGCACCAAGGATTCCAGGAGAGGAAGCTGAGGGCAGGTTAAAGAATAGGCATTAATAAGGCAGAGGAAAGAGCAGTTGAGAAGTGGCTTTATAATGCTATTGCAAGGGACTTTATTAACATTATTGCATCTCATCCTCAAATGGATATTTTCCCATTTGGTGGAAAAAGAACCTGAGACTTTTATATGTGTTCCTGATACACAAGTTGGATATGGTGATGGTGGGATTCAAATGCAAACCAAGGTCATCTGCCTTCCCCTTCAGGTGCGAGGGGAAGAAACGCAAAAACAATTTTTATTAGCAGCTGGGAAATGTATGGGCCCAATGATCCAAGAGCTCACAGGATGACATCAGGTTTCACTGTCGCCAGCTCCCTCTCTATCTCATCTCTCCTCTTTGAGTCTCATTCTCCCCCACCCCACCTTCTCTCCCTTTTTTCAACAGACAGCCTTCTTCTGTGCAACCTGAGAAGATTCTGCCAAGCAGCGGGCCCCTGGGTCCCCTAGGTGAGCTGTGCCAGATGAAGGCATGGAAAACCCTTCCCCACCAGTTGTAGCAGCGAAAGACATGGAGCTTTCTGCCTTTTATGTGTACTCAGGCGTCCATCCAGCACTGCAGCCAGATGGGAACTGTAATTCATCAGACGTGGACCACATGTTTATCCCTACAATTAGGGGTCATGGTGGTTGTTTGGAGATCAACAGTACCACCTCCACCAAGAAGAGTGCCCAAAGGAAGACAGGGCATTAGAGGTAGTGCAAGTGTGATAGGAAAGATGCTGGGCTGACAACACAATAATAAGAAAAAAATCAGGATAAAGCCTTGTGATCCCCAAAAGAATCAGAATACAGTCCAGGGGTGAAAGTAAGATGACAGGTCATGAAGGGAAGGATGAGGCAGTATGGCTTGGTGTTTTCAACCATTTGGGCTGCCATAACAGAATACTAGAGACTGGGTGGCTATAAACAACAGATGTGTATTTCTCAGAGTTCTAAAGGCTGGGAAGTCCAAGATCAAAGAGCTAGCAGATTCGGAATCTAATGGGCATCTGCTTTCTGGTTCATAGATGGCTGTCTTCACATTGTATCCTCACGTAGTGGAAGGGGCTAGGGAGCTCTATGGGGTCTCCTCTATAAGGATGCTAATCCCATTCATCTGGCTCTGTCCTCATGACCTAATCACATCCCAAAGGCCTCATTTCCTAATATCATTACATTTGGAAAATAGGTTTCAACATATGAATTTTTAGGGGGACACAAACATTCAGTCTATAGCAGCTGGTGTGGCAGAAACTGCTGGTGTGTCCCAAATATTCACCTTCCCTTCTTCCTTGGCTATAGAGGTTCTATATTTACCTGAAGCCAGGAGTGAAGCCTGCATTTCCCAGCCTCCCTTGCAGCTATCTGTTTAGCCAAGTGATTAAATCGAGGCTACAGGGAAGGAAACAGAAGTGTTGGATGGAGTTTCTTGAAGCCTCTTTGAAAAGGAGGAGGTTAGTCTTCATCCTAACTTTTCTCCTTCATGTTGCTTGGTCATTTTGGACCAGGAGGTTGTCTTGAAGATGGCGGCAGTGTTGCAAAGCAGAGAGAAGCAAGTGGAATCGCTGATGACTTTATGGAGTGGACACTCCAGCCCTGGGCTACTCATTTACGGTCTTTTTTACGTGAAAAAATTGACCACCCTAGCTGGGTCCTTGTTAGCAGTAGACAAATGGAATTCCTAATTCATATGCCTTGTCTCCAATCTCCAGGCCATGATTCTCCAGGCCTGGTTTTCACTCTAGCTCGCAGTAACAACTCCACCTTTGCTTCTTCCTCTTTCTCTTCCTCCTCCTGCTACAACTGCAAATAATTTGACAATCCAGGGGCTTTATTAGGCCTAACTGTATAAAAGTCTCCATTCTTACCACATTTGTAATCTGTGTGCATGTCTATCTTTTAACTCAGGAACTCTCATGCAACTGTATTTAGTTCAATATCATTAAATGTCTGCATGAATGTTTATTTGATATCATGCTAACCTTCCCCAAATACCAGTGCTTGACAGAATGCACATATTTTCTATTTGCTAAAATAGAATCTGACTTCTAAACAGTGATATAGTGAAAAACAAAACAAAATGCAACAAAAATACCACATCTATTTTGCAGGAAGCCTCCTTGACTACCAGACTTTTTCTCTTTTTTTCATACCACGGTGTTCTTTATTTTCACATATGCACATCATATATTGTAATACGAAATGGATATTGACTGCAGCTGAGGTGAATATCCACATGTATTGACCTCAGAGGTAAATATTGACTGAGACAAAGGTAAAATCGATGCTTACCTTGAGGGATAATAAATCTGGATATCTATTGAAATAAGAAGTCAATAGCAGCATTGTTACGAACACTCATGGTGATCGTCACTGGAGCACATTTGTACAGTGAGTGGTCAGTGGTTGTTCTCCAGAAAACTAGAGACAGTTGCAGGTAGTTCATAGAGGCTGCACTGACTGCCTTGTTGCCACTTCACCTCATAATTAAAGCATAGTGATTAATCACAAAAACAATATGTAATTATATATGTGTTTTCCAATGGTCTTAGGCGACCCCTGTGAAAGGGTTTTTCGACCCCCAAAGGGGTCATGACCCACAGGTTGAGAACCGCTGCTCTAGAGGCTATTGGTCCCTGCAAATGAAACCCACCAGGCTTATAGCAATCCCCTCTAACCTGTCTTGCAACTCTTTTGTTTAAGTATTGTATAAAATGCATCCTGTTTCAGAGGCCCTGGCTTTCAAAACCGTTTTACTGAGTTACAAGACATTTTTCTTTGTCTTAACATACAAATTGCAGAAGAACTGTGTTCTATCTGCTCAACACCTAGTGCTACAACATATTAAATGGCTATAGCTCAACAAAAACAGTGTGTTCTATCAATTCTTCCTATCCAACCTATTCCATATATATGTCCTTCCCTCCTTCCCTCTCCCCCAATATAGATAATCCTGTTTATTCTTCAATTAGCAGCAAAAATAATAGTTGAGTTAAAGAGTGATTCTTCTACTCTTCTTGACCTTCATCACCATCTTGGATCTGTCTTCCATACCAGGAAAACACCATCATTTACCTCTTTTAAGACTATTCAACACACTGGTTTCCTTCACTAATCCTTAGTTGAGGGTCTAGTATCTTCCAGGCATTCAAGGTTTTCTATATACTACATTTCTCTCTTTAAAGAGAGGAATTACTTCATTTATTTCTGCAGTCCTAGGATCTATCACAATGCCTGAAACACAGAAAAAGCTAAGAATGTGGTATAATCATAGGCTTCCGGTAGGGTATGAGTTAACAAACAGTGAAATCCTTTTGGAAAATGTCAATGAATACCAACTCCTTATGGGAAGACCTAGAGTTTTCCATCTTTAAAAGAAAAAAAAAATCGTCCAGCTAAGAAGCATCGTCATGGTTAATGCTCTAAGTTTCTTTTTCTACACAAAGAAAGGGGGAAGCCAGCAGACAGGATATTAAACAGTTAAACTAGGAAAAGCCAAAAGAAAGTGAAGAGTCACATACTATAAGTTACATTCTTACCCTCAGATGTCTGTATTTTTACAGGAAATCAGGGCATTTATCATCCAATTATTGGTTATCTTTATGCCATTACCAGAAACTCAGGCTTAAGCAACTACCTACCTCTCTACTGTAGCTTCTTCACAATATCCAGGGGACCTTGTTATGGTCACAGTGAGGGAGGCACTAAAGAGTCCATCCCATTGAGGGCCCAAATAGAGCAAAAATGCAAAGAAAGAGGGTGGGGATTGCTTTCTCTCTTCCTTGGACAACAGAGCACCTGGTTCTTAGGACTTCAGCTCAGACATACCCATGAGCCCGCCCTCTCTCCCTCCCTCCCTCCCTTCCTTTCTTCCGCCTATTGGTTCTATTTCTCTGTAGAACCCTAATAGAAGTGACTGCATTCACTGAAATAAATGTCTCAATATGGTTGTCATGTTCCCAGAAAGAGGCATTATAGTGTGCTTACTAAGCAGGATAGATGGGAGATAAGTGAGGGAGTTACTTCTTCCTGAGAAGGCCAAGGTAATCCTCCTCCTCTACCACCATCACCACCACCACCACCACAAGGAAACTGGTATTTCTCCCTAGGGGCCATGCCTGATGTATCTCTTTCTCCCCAGCATCCTGCCCAGTGTCTGGTACCTGGTAGGTGCTCCATCAATTGATGTTAAATGTATAAGATGTTAAAGGCAAAGAGGTACC
>NW_006284336.1:1477685-1504922 GCF_000327345.1 Myotis davidii | reverse complement strand
AGGAATGAACACCAGACAAGGTTCACCCTCATTGAGATGCCCTCATCTAAGAAAAAAAAGGATCAACTGGCCCTGAAAGTGGCTTTATAGGTTCCATGACTCTAGTAACGAGTGTCCCACTCCTATTTACGACCTCCTCCCAGCGCGTTATGAGGCCACTTCAAAAATAAGCTTCAGTCTGGGCCAGGGGGGGTTCTGCTGCTGAGTAAGAGCTTCCTGAGAGCCAGGTTCACTGGGTACAGGGCAGCCCCAGCCTGTCCCCCGGGACGGCAACTAAGCATTTTCACCAGCAGCTGCCTCAGGAAACAGGCTGCCCATTTAACGCAATGGCCTGAATCTTCATTATCCGCACCCAAAAACCATGAGTCAGGTCTCCTGTTTGCCAGATGTTACAACCTGTTGGAGTTTGGTGCTATTGTCACCTGGATTGTATTTTAAGGGCTTGAGCAGGAGCAATAGAGCCACCCAGGTAAAACATAGCCAGTTGTCTCACCGGTAGGGATCCTCCCAGCACCCATGCTGGCCAAGGCAGGCAGGCACCAGCACGTGGGTCAGCATCACCAAGAGGTGCATTAGAGCCACAGGGAAGCAGACACTTGTGCTGAAGATAGTCCCAAGATCATATTAGTGTTTTATATAATTGCTACAACTACAAAAGAAGGGGTTAAATCCTTTGTAAACACTAATCATTTCCAAGAGAGAGGCTTGCTTGATTTACATAACCACAAGTAAATATGCAGAAAAAGGATGTCACTTAAGAGACTGAATGCTTCCTGACAGCAATGAATTGGCATTCATTGGGACACTGCACATTTACCAGGAAGAAGTCCTGGCACAAGGGTGTAAAACAGGTCAAGACCACATTACCCACCAGGGAATGTTTGTCAACAGCTCCTCAGGAACCAGGCCAGGGCCATGAGCAAGCACCACTCTGTTTGGGCCGCTTTACCCCTCTACTTCCCACACCCGTGCCTCAGAATGCTCAGTGGGTTCCAAGCCAAAGAAAATGACATTTCTTCTGATCAACATCTCTGTTTACGGTAATCAGGGGAGGGCAGCGAGCTAGTCTCAGGATGCCAAGTGATCACTTGTTTTCAGGATAATCAATAAGACACTTATCTTGAAAGATTCATGCAAGTTTGGAATCAATTATGAATGGGATGATGATAAAACTCTGAGAGAGAATCGCTTGAATTTTTAAAATTCTTATCAGAGTTACACTCCATTTTGTTGGCTTCTCTGAAATGTCAAACAAATTTTAAAAAGAATACTCACTATATTATGCCATTATAAAAAGCTGGATTATGGCATGATTTAGTAGGCGTTTTCAAGTTCAGATGTTGTGGATTTTTAGTTTAGAAAAAGGGGAGAGGGATTTCCCATAGAGTGCATGAAAGGAGGCATATTGTTTACAGTAGGAAAGACATAAATTTTAGACCTAACAAACTTGAGTCTGAAAGTGAGGCCCCACCAGTTACAGATCAATGAATTTGGACATATTACTTAACCTTCCAAAGATGGAATTCCTTATGTCAAAAAGATGGTAATAGCATCATTGTAGAGTTATGGTACAGATGAAATGAGATTATCTATATGAAAAGTTTACCACAATCCCAAACCTGCAATAGGCACTCAACTAATGTTAGTTATTCCTGATATTAAAATTCTTACTTGGTCTCCTTGAACAAGTTACTTAATCTTTCTGAGTCACCATTTTCTCATTTCTAAAATGGAAATAACAAGTTAGTTGCAACGTAGTTAAGGAGTTAAATGAGATAATGAGTAAAACAGCATCTAATATTGCAACTGGAAGATAGTAAAAATGGCAAATAATTGTACAGGAAAAACTCACTGTTTTTCCTTTACTCTCACACTCATAATATTTCTGACACCAGATATGAGGGAGTTATTTCCCACTCCGACATAAGCAGTGCGTGTCCTAAAACTCAACTCACTGCTGACACTAGCCAGAGTGAGTGCAGACCTCATAGGTTAAGAGCTCATTCCTACAAAAGTGAGGCATCTGTGGAATGCCACAATACACAGGCCAATCTCCAGTAGTGGGACCCCAGATCACCCCAACTTCTGACATGGCTACAAATCCAAGGTCCCCATGACTTTCTCCTTGGGTTCAGCGATTTGCTAGAGTGGCTCATATAACCAAGGAAAACAGTTCCCTTACTCTTGCCTATTTATCACAAAGGCTATTTCAAAGGAAACAAATGAATAGCCAGATGAAGGGAGACAAAGGGTCAGGTCCAGTTGGGTTCGGAGCATAGGAGCTTCTGTCCCTGCAGACTGTAGGTGTGTCACACTTTGTGGAGGCTTCATAGGTATGATGGATTATTAACTTAATCTCCAGCCCCTTTCCCCTCCTGGGAGGATCAGAAGATTTTACTCCTGCTTGGTCTCTCTGGTGATCAGCCCCTACCCAGGAGCCCACCTTCAGTTACCACATTAGAACAAAAGATGCTCCTCTCACCCAGGAAATTCCATGGTTTTAGGAGCTCTGTGTCAAGATCCAGGGTCAAGAACCAAATATTAGCAGGAGCCAGGGCAGAGGCATATATATGTATATCATTATCTCACAAAAGTGTTCAAATAGAAAATAAAATTAAAACTATCAAAAAATTTAATTTTAACATTTCATTTTACAAATAAGGGAACTGAGGCCTAGAGACTCTAATCTTGGCCCAAATCACTTCAGAAATTATTTCATAGGTGGGCCTAGAATCAAACCTCTTGAGAGTGAGGGAGATTGGTAGTGTGGATGGGAGCACAAGACTATACAAGATTCCAGAAGGTGAGCCATAATGTGGCACCAACAGGATCAGAGCAGGCTGTACCATAACTGGCAGTCTATACCTGTCTGGGAGTTACTGGGGAAGGGAGATGAGCTAGGCAGGAAAAGGGCCTGTGGTGTGACGTGATTTTGAAAAGGGTGCTAGTTAAGTCAAGGAGTTGTGGCAGGACCACCATGGCAAAGAAAAGAAAGGAAAAATGCAGAAAACATGGGGACTGGGGAACCTGGGGCTTGTCTGACTTAATGCCAAGCACTCCTGGTCAGCAAAGACCAGCTAAGGGCCATCAGTGGATGCAGCTTTGGGAGGGTGATCAAACACTTTACAAGTAAACCCCATAACTAAGAGGCTGGTCTACAAAGAGACAGAGTGCTAAGGAATTCCCACTTTCTTGGCCGACAGTTGTGGCAATGGTCTCCATTCAGCTTAGGATCCTACCACAGAAAGAACAGCTGCCAAGGCCTGGTCTCTGCTTGGCCCTAAATAGATGAACATTTGGCCTGAGCTTGCAGATGACTTTTTATGGGCCACACCGTTTAAGCTGTCCCTGTGGTCAGAAATAGCCTGGGGGTGGTCAGAACCACAACATTATAAATCTGATGCTATAATTAGTTCCCATGGACATGACTGGAGAATGTCTTTTTTGGTTCAGGTTTTGAGTAATAGATCCATAACTGCCTTTGAACAGGTCTCAGCAGAATCCGGGAATAGGCTAAGTGGTCATCTCAGCCTTCCTCCATCACCACCATCTGGCCCTTAGGCACCTCAGCTGTTGGAGAGACTTACTTTGTGCTTTGCCTGAGGCAGGAGGAAAACTCTCTTGGAGAATGGAAAATTCTCTCAAATAGTTTCTTTTGAGGTATAGCTTGCATGCACTGAAGGGCACAAATATTAAGTGTACCGTTTGATGAACTTTTACATGTGTACACATCCATGGAATGTCACCAGATCAATACATGAAACACTGCCCAGCATGCCGGAAGGCACCCCCTTTGCCCCTTCAAGATCACCGCCCCACAGACAGGTACAGGCTTTTCTGACTTCTCTCACAGGGAGAAGTCTTGGCTGCTTTTGACCTGTAAATGGAATCATACTGTGGACTCTTTTCAAGTGTTTGGCTTCTTTCAATCAACAGTAAGCCTCACTCTCAGACTTTATAACATATATTTAAATAGCACCTCTGGCCCTGACTGGTTTGGCTCAGTGGATAGAGTGTCGGCCTGCGGACGAAAGGGTCCCAGGTTTGATTCTGGTCAAGGGCATGTACCTTGGTTGAGGGCACATCCCCAGTGTGGGGGGTGGTGCAGGAAGCAGCTGATCGATGTTTCTCTCTCGTCGATGTTTCTAACTATCCCTCTCCCTTCCTCTCTGTAAAAAATCAATAAAATATATTAAAATAAATAAATAGGACCTCTGTTCGCTTGTCTTGGGCTCCATTATGGGCTGGGCTCAGAGCAATCCTCATGTTTAATCCTCACTGCAAACTCGGCAGATGGGAACTATTATTCCAATTTTCCTGATGAGGAAATGTGAGCATAGAGAAATTAAGGGACTGGGTGCAAAACCCCAGGCTGGAAATTAGCATATTGGAATAAATGAGATCAAGTGTTTAGATTCCAAAATCCATATTCTCTCCTCTTGGCCAATTTGATTTTGACTCTTAACTCTGGGATTGGGAATAATTCATGTAAAGTTCTTCTTACAGTGCCTGACATGTTGTATGTGGCAACAAATATTGACGATGATGAAGCCATGATGATGATGAAGATAAAGAGGATAATGATGATTATGCTGCGCCTTGTATTAATGTTGGGGAAGCAGAAAGGAACAAGACATATAATAAACACATAAACAGCTCTATAATGATGTATCCTGACTCTGAAGGGAAGAGATGGGTTGATTTGGGCCATGGTGCATGGTGAGGCTTAGACATGTCTGAAATGACATTTTTCTTCTTGAACTGTTGGAGAACAAGGCTGGAGACCTTCAGCAATGTCACATAGCAGGTATTGAAGATGCCTAAGATATTCTCCCAAATAGGTATGCAACACTAACCAGCTTTGCTCTAATAAAGCTCTTCACCTGAGAGGCTCAATTACACCTGCAGTGGGCTCTTCAGAAAGAGCATTTAAAAGGCAGCTTCGCCCTTGACTCTTGAGTCTGCATGTCAGAAGCACTTAACTCAAACACTTTGGATTACCAACAGCAATCAAGGCATCTGCTCCTGGGCCAGACCACCCCTGCGTGGTGCTCTGACACTGAAGGCACTTGTAATATCATTATATTATCATTGAGTCCATTGCTGCTTGAGAAGATGAGCTTGGGGTCCTGATATTTCCAGGCCTCCTTTGAAGGAATCTCTGCCAAGTACCTCTTCCCACCAAACCTGCAATCTATATTCCATTGTATGACCTGAGATTCTGCTTCAGAAAAAATAAAAACACACACACAAAACTCCACTTAATGGGTTCATTGTGATTCTACCTTCCTTTGAAGACACTAGAAGGGCATCTCTTCTTATAATGGCTTGGCTAGGTTCTGTTGTGGGTGCACAAAGCACATGGGAATCTTGTAAAAATTACTCCTGTGTACTGATATTTTCTTTGGCGCTGCCTCAGTAGGATTAAGAGAGCCAGTGTGGATCCAGCACCATCTTGGCCTCATTCGTTTGGTTGAACCACCAGGTAAAGCACTTGCCTGGGTGCTTTAGATCAAGTTATTACAGAACGTACATCTTTAAACACTTCACATTACAAGATGCCCCCACTAAGAGGCTTGCAAGGACAAAAACTTCAAAGGACAAAGATTCCCATTTTCTTCAAGAACTCTACTCAGGGAGGAAAAGGAAGAAATTTGCCAGCACTATAGGAATTCCTATTTGTCTTGTTTAAAGTTGCAAGAGTAAGTTAAATGTGTACTGGATGGCATGAACTGAACTTCCACTCAAGAATGTGAAATGTCAACAGCCAAGTTCTTCTTTTCACTATCTCCGTGTCCTCAGCAGTAGCAGAGCTCCAATGCACAGTACGGTCCCATTCAATATCAATGGAATGCTCTCTCATAACTGACCTGCCAAGTAATAGGTTACCAGGAAGGACATTTTGCAGTAAGAAAAGAGATAAGGATCCTTGGGTGGAAGTAGCTGGGAGCCACAGTTTAGCTCAATTTGGTGAAGTTCTTTCTAATAATTATAACTTCGCATAGTAACAAATTTACTATTACGCAGGGCTCATTAGTCATCTGTTGGAAATGACGTTTATCAGGCTAATGTTAGACTAATCAACAACCAATGAACTGAAGACATCTTGGTGAAGTTGTCATTGGTCATAAGGAATCAGAAATGGAAGGACTGCATCTAGTTTTTCATAAAACTAAATGTACCGAAATTTCTAAGCTGTCCTTACACACCAGAAGACAACACTGGCAAGACAATCAGTATCAGCTCATGAAAAACAAGATTTTTTGGCAAAATAAATGACAAAGGTAAGTAAACACTGATACTTCCTATATATAAGAAATGCGTTGATGCCACAGTTCACCTATATTAATATAATTAACATTTTTTTTAATCTATATCCAACAGTCACCACAGATGACAAGTATAACCTAACCCAATGGCAATTGCTAGGAAGAATATAGATCTTACATTATTTTTACCTTCACCTGACATACTTTAGCCGTATATTGACCACTTAGGAACATTCTTCTGGCCATAAACCCAATCAATAATTCACTGGTGCAGAACATATAACTACATTTTCTGCTCATAGAAACCCATTGATAATGAGTGCTGATTATAGAGCAGAGAAACCAAAGGTGTTCAGGCGCAGAGCGCTCCCTCTCAGAGGACTAACCTGAAAATGATCCTTGTATTGCCTACAAATGAAATATTTAAAACAATGTTTTGATGCCCTGAGTTATACCTGACATATTTGTCGATTTTCACAGACGCTGGAGTGATTAGATTTGGGGGTCAGTTACTTTAAGGTCATCTGAAGACCACACATTTTAATTTCAAATAGAGGATGACAAACCTGATAAGCAAAACTTTATAAAATAAAAGGATATGAAATCAACTTACTCTACTAGTTGGTATGGGGAAAACTTTTGTATTAAGTCCTGTCATCTAAAGGTAGGGAACCTGGTGTTACAAGAGATAATTTTCCTGACAAATAACCTTGATACGTTAAGGCATCTGGAAAATGTATTGTAATAAACTACTGTAAACCATGGGTAGCATTTATTCTCAGCAAGGAGGGGCCAGAAGGCAAGGAGACTTTGGTTTCATGTTTCAAGAAATTAATTTGTAAAGAACATATTCTTAGGCATTCACAATAAATCTAGAAAAAAAATCTGTACAATGAATGTGTGTGATGGCAAGAGTAGCAGGCAGGCGGTCACAACTGCAAAGAGTTAAACTATAAAGACAATGAAATGGCCTAGAAGTGCTTTAAAACTCAATTAAAATAAAACCAGTCCCTGTTAGTTTTTCCAATCCAGATTTAAGACTCATTCTGTATTATCTCTGCATATGAAAAAGGGTACAGCAAGTGAATTTTGAATTATCCTAACCCATTTTCTCAGCTATAGAAAATGCTGGCTTCCAGCCCAATGAATACAATAGCCACATGCTCAAGACCCTTAATTATCTAATTAATGCAGTGTCATTTTAGCAATTAGTTCAAATGACCATATGTAACCTTCCTCTTTATAAGATCAAAATTGTAAGTATTTTAAAAATACTTGTGATACCATGCCATTTCCTGTGCATTAAAGGTATACAACAGCAGTTAAAAACAGAAAATGACCAAGAAAGCTTTTAAATAATAAGAATTTTTTAAAATTAATTAAATAATAGTTTAAGAAAACACACAAAAAACAACACACAACAAAACACCAAACCAGCTATAAAATGGGCAACAGCTGATTTTCATAAGATTAAGCTCATAAGATAGTTTGACAGATACCCTTTATATATCTCCTAACTAGACTTGTCTTTGCATGGACCTTGCTTTCAGTGGGACAGAGAATGTCAGCCACCCCCACACACAGAGCTAGCACAAGAGTTCCCAGGTGCTACCGTGCCTTAAACACTCTGCATTATTTAGAAGATTCCCTCACAAAGTCCTGGAGTTTTAACATTTTGAATTAAAGTTTATGGTTTGGAGTGAAATGGTGATGCTTTCCTTGGATCTCAGGGAGTCTTCAAGGCAGGCTAATTCAAATAAAAGGAAACTTAGGGGTTTTTTTGTTTTGTTTTGTTTTTTATTAGTTAAGGTATTACAAATGTGTCCTCATCCCCCGCCATTAACCCCAACCTCCCCCCCACACACACTCATGCTCCCATCCCCCTGTTGTCCATGTCCATTGGTTTGGCTTATATACATGTATACAAGTCCTTCGGTTGACCTATCAATCCCCAAAAGGAAAGTAGGGGAGGGCGGGGGTAAGGGGTAGAGATCAACTGAAGGAAACTTAGTTTTCAAGTACATACTGTTATGGTCCAGGTAAGGGGTTTAGAGCTTTCTTTATTTCAAAAATTTCTGGAAAACATAGCCAGAATCAGTCATTTCACCCAACATTTTTTGTTTTGTTTTTTATTAGTTAAGGTATTACAAATGTGTCCTCATCCCCCGCCATTAACCCCAACCTCCCCCCCACACACACTCATGCTCCCATCCCCCTGTTGTCCATGTCCATTGGTTTGGCTTATATACATGTATACAAGTCCTTCGGTTGACCTATCAATCCCCAAAAGGAAAGTAGGGGAGGGCGGGGGTAAGGGGTAGAGATCAACTGAAGGAAACTTAGTTTTCAAGTACATACTGTTATGGTCCAGGTAAGGGGTTTAGAGATATTATAGCCTTATTTCATTCCTCACAACTACTTCATAAGGTATTTGTTTTCTGAAGAGGTGGGAACTCAAATATTTCTCAGCCTGTTTCTCCATCTGTAGAGAGAGAAGATCTCCCAGGCCCCATCAAATCTCCTATTCCACATGTCACACCTTACGGAGCCTGAATGGCCTCCTCTTCTAAATTAGAATACCACCTCCACATTCCCATCACTGCATGTTTCTGGAGGCTCTGGTCCCCCACCAGCCTCATCTTCTGCTGCTTCCTACATTATATTAATTTAAGAGCAAACACTGCACTGCTCTGAGGATCCCACAGGCTTCCCTTCCTCTTATCCAGTGGTTCTCAACCTTCCTAATGCCACGACCCTTTAATACAGTTCCTCATGTTCTCGTGACCCCCAACCATAAAATTATTTTCATTGCTACTTCATAACTGTAATTTTGCTGTTATGAATCGTAATGTAAATATCTGATATGCAGGATGTATTTTCATTGTTACAAATTGAACATAATTAAAGCATAGTGATTAATCACAAAAACAATATGTAATTATATATGTGTTTTCCCATGATCTTAGGTGACCCCTGTGAAAGGGTCGTTCAACCCCCAAAGGGGTCGCGACCCACAGGTTGAGAACGCTGCTCTTATCCTTCTGTCTGAGAGGTTCCATACTTTGCTGCCTGGTGACCTCTGTTCACCCTGATCTTAGCCGAGTTTTCACCTCATCCTTGGAGCCTACCCTGCCCCCCTTTTTCACTTATTCTATGTATTCCATAACTTTAACATATTTCGGTCACACTGCTGCAATTTATTTAAGTATCTATTTCCTTAGATAAACTGTGGGTTTCTAAGAACAAAGCAAAACCTGGTCTTTATCCCTAGTGCTTAAAAAAGCAACATCCATAAAGCAGGAGCTCCATAATTATTGCTGAATCATTAAATGGGTTAACAATTCCAGAAAAGAGACACAGAAAGAAAAACAGGACTAAGAATGGGAGAGTAAACATAATGGAGTGACTGACAACATGAAAGAAGAAATAAAGAAAAAAAAATGACAAAACTATGTAAAGGGCAGAGAAAAAGTGCAATAGAGGTGTGATGTAACCTTATCATGGTTATTGCTTCTTTTGTGCTCTAGGTTTCTGAAAAGCAAGATATGTCAAAGCTATAATAGCATTAGAAGTGATATTCATTTATGAGGATGCACCCTCACCATTAAACCAGTTCACAAACAAACATTCTGCAGCAATAATACATGATGCTGGTGTCAGAGACGCAATTCCAAAAGCCACACAGAAAACCAGGCTTTCAGAAAGCCATGAGGTTTCATTCATTTTCATTTGCTAGCGATGTTGATGTATAATATTGATCTTTTTCCAAATGACCCATAGCTGGAAATGAATTTCTTTCACACAGTTCATAACAACTACATATCTATCTATCTATCCATCTTACCTATACATTTGTATTTGAAATATATATACATTTTATCATGGAATGACCAGAGACTAATCCAATGATATAACATTATTTTTAACTGTTGAAAAGAAAAAAAAATACATCAGTAAGAGCTTACTTTTCTTATGTTAAGGTCAGACAGTAAGTATTTTCTGAAGCTGGTGATCAAAATGATGTATGCCTATAATATTGTAAAATATCTGTAAGAACAAACACTATATTTTTTTCTTTCAAATCTGAACTCACTGACAAATGTTCTTGTGAAAATATTAGAAGTCTTGATTGTTTAAAAAAACTATTACTATGAGGGTGTAATTGAGAGCAAAAAACATATATGAATACGTTCTATCTAAGTAAGGTCCCGAAACTGAATTACCAATGGCACAAGCCTAAACAAGGTCACCTGTGCACATGCTAAATTGTAAGTTATGCCATTGACATTCTCTCCTAACAGATTCTTTGCAAAGTGGCAGCTTCTACAAGACTGCTATGATGATATAGTCAGAGAGTGGCAGCACACAGCATTCTAGCACGATGAACTGGGGAATTATCCAAAATGCCTTTGTGAAGGTACAGAGAATGAACACAGGTACAGCCATCCCATTTAAATGATTTAGTAACTGAAGCCCAGAAAGGTTAAGTAAATTGTCCAAGGTCACAAAGATGGGAAGTGGAAGAATGTGCAGTTGAACTCTAGCTGGTCTGGCTCCAAAGTGGGGAAGTTCCTTCTTGGTGTATTTAGTGTTGGGTGAAAGGGAGCCAGCCAACCGATGAGCCGGGGGTCAGGGCACCCTTACTCATGGTGGCAGAGCTGGGACAGTGCTGGAACTTATACGCTGAAGAAGGCTAAGTAAGATCTGAACAAGCTTTTACAATCTGAACAAGACATGAAAACATTTATGTTTAATTTTATAAAAATATATTTTACATTTAAATGTAATTATATATAAACCATATATATGTAGATAGCTAAATTGATAGATGATGGATGGAGGGACAGATAGATAGATATCCAATAAATCCAAAAGACTGAACAGAAAATCTGTTGAACAAAAATTCACTTTCTAGCCTACCACCTCCTTGGCAGTAACAAAACTCCTCTAGTTGAGCTTGGCTGGACTGTGAATAAAAGTGATGGGTGTGCTAAATCTGAATGCAGCCCTTCTGAGGCATTGGAAGCTACCAATTTCCACCATGGGAAGAATGTGCCGTAACTCACCACATTCACCTAACCTCCAAAATGTGAAGTAAGACCAGCATAGGCAACCTGTATACTAATCAGCCCATTTGGGGTGGTTTGTTAATGCAGCAATAGCACAAGGTGGAAATGGGATGGAAAAACCAATGGTCAAATCACAGAAAAATGAGCTGCTAGGAGCATATGCAGAGAGGTACAGATGGGCAAAGGTGGAAGGATGCTTAAGAAAGAGTTAAGATGCCCACGCCAGCATTCTCATGTGGTTCCTATCGTCATGGCTGACCAGCTTCAGCATGTGCATTTAAAGGGACTGAAATGGAAAGACATTTGCCTGGTGGAGAATGAAGGGTACTAGGCCCTTTTCAAGCCCAAGGCCTCCAAGCAAAGACAATGTGCAAAAGGAATAAATAGAAATCACATGGTGGCTCTATTCTGAACTGATAGCAATGTCTGTTGGGAAAGGAACTTCAATTGTTGGGATGCATTTTGGACAAAAGAAAGAAAACTGGACATTTTGTGAGTTCTGAAAAGTCATGGAAGCATTATTTGTTGCAGAAAAGTCGGTGAAACGTAGAAGGATTCAAATGGGGGCCATTTAAAAGATTCCTCAAGATTATAGCGATTACTTCTTCCCTTTCAAATGCAGAGTATATTGAAGTTTCTTTTAAAAATTCATATAGGAGAATCATTCTACGCAGATGTAAGAGGGAAACTGTCAGACAACATTCCCAATTCAATATTATATTGTGCTTCAAGAAAAGATTTCCATATATTCTAGATTAAAAAAGCCTCATAAATAAATGATAATCCAGTGCATGCTGTGAAAAATGAAAAAAATAATTTTATGTTTGCATTTTACTCCACCGAGTAAAATTTAATCTCTTTTAATATAGCATGTTTTATATACAGAGGTAAAAAGATGTAACCTTATGAAAATTGATTTTTTTACATGCTTAAAAATGTCCCTTGCAGTACTTATCTAGGCATTTTCCATCCAAGATTTTCTGGGAGTATATAGAGGCATCGCACTTTGCAAACTTCACTATGTGGGGTTAAAAGTAAATGGAGTTATTGTGATTTTATTTAATGAATTTTTTTCCTTTTAGTATTAAAAATAATCAAGACCAGACAGGGTCTTCATCAGTGTGTTGCCTGTTATTCAGGTTATGATTTCAAAATGGCATCATGATCTATAACAGAGGCAAGCACATGGTAGGTGCTCACTAACTATATGTCAAATGCTCTGCTAAAGGGAGGCAATGGAGACAATCGAAAGCCACGATCAGAGGCTGATGTCACAGGATAGTAGGATGGGGTGAAATCAGACCATCTGGGTCTTCTTGAGAAACACTCTTGATTTTCTGAGCATCCCTCAGTGGCTCTATAAAGTATAGGGTTGACACCATGCCCTTGGGACATCTGACATTGTGAAGACAAGCCCATCACAGTCTACTGCCCTCTAAACAAATATGCCTAACCATCTATATGGCCAGTATTTGAGAGACCCTAATCCTCAAGGGTCTAACCACTCTTATTTGAAAAGAAAACAAGCAAGCAAATGAACAATTATGAGTACTGCCAGGCCCTCCCCTCCAGGGTGGAACTAATCTCAGGTGACATGTTACTTGAGGAAAACATAGCAGAGTAATATTGCCCTCTGTGACTCTAATTTCTTCAGTACACCAACCTGTCCCATCAGACACATCTACCTAAAATATAATATTTGCCTTGCTTACCTCTGTTCAAAAACAAAGTGAGAACTAGTACTTCCCCAGGTGAAGGATGGCGTCGAGCGTGGTGGAAAAGAGAATGATGTCTGGGGGAGGACACAGAAGTATCAGAAAGTTCAATTTCTTAAGTTGAGCAATAGGTAGACAGGCAGTCATTCTATTTATCATTATTTGAAGTATACATAGATTACTTATGCAAACTCTTTGTTATGTATGCACATTGCATAATATTGAAAATTTAAAAATGCTCTGGCATCTTAAAACTGAATTAGGTGTCAGATGCTTGGCTCTTTTATTTTTTCTTATCTTATGTTTTTCATTCACTTGCTTTTCTTTATAGTTTTAGCACATATCTTTAACTCTTCAAGTAATTCGTTTAGTTCTGCCTATATTTTGAACTTTAAGTTAAATCATATTATGTATAGATTTCTAATTCCACAGTATGTTTCTGAGGTTCTTATATGTTGATTCAGGTGGTGGTAATTCACTTATTTTTACTGCTTTCTAGTATCCTACTGTATGAATATGCTCCCATTTATTCCCTCCTTTAATAAGGATGTCCCTAAAGAGTGTTCAGTTTCTTGGTTCCCAAATCTGTTATGATGTTGGACATGGCATTTACCTTTCCAAACCCTAACTGATACATTAAAAACTATATAATTGACACAATAACACACACACATACACACAATATTTCTGAGTTCCTAACACTAACACTTAGGAGCTGTTGCTGTTTCATTCTCCCGCATTGGGTGTTCAGAAATGTACATTTATCTCCTACTTTGAATATATACAGCTATCCCAACCCACTTAGATCCAAAGAAAGGATCAATATTTCACATCAGCAGAGACCTCAATTCTAAATTTAAAAATCACAGGGCACATGAACAAGCCCTCTGGTCAATGCTATCCCTCCAACAGTGCATAATGTTTGCCTGGACAGGGTGCCTTTTCACTTTGGGTCCCTTCTGTCTGGAACACGTTTCCTCTGGCCCTTTTTGCTGCTGGCACCTTCTCATCTCTGGCCATCACTTCTAGAGCACCTTCCTGACCTTCCTCACTGGCATGGGGACATGTTTGCTTGCTGCCCAACATGTGTCACTAAAGGAATATATTTTATCTAGTCATTTACTTGTTTCTTGCTGGGTGCCCCCACTGGAATGTGAACCCTGTGGGAGAGGCAAGTGCTGGCTTGTCTAGGGGTTCACCTGTGTCCTTAGGGCATCTAGTAGGAAGGTGGTAAATAAGTAATTGTTGCATTAATTCATCTAACACCATGTTTCAGAAAAGATTTCATGGCAAAACTGGAGATGTATATGTGAGTTTATCCTATATAATAAAAGGCTAACATGCAAATCGACCAAATGGCGGAATGACCAGTCGCTATGATGCATACTGTGGTGGCCAGCCCGCGATCCACCCCAATGGGCCCCCATAACCACCCGTGGCCCCACCCCCCAGCCGGCCCCACCTCTGATTGCCACCCCCACCCTGGGCTCAGATGTTGAATGTCTGCCTCCCCACAGCCGCTTGGTCTCCTCGGGCCAAGGCTGCTCCAGCAGGTGAGCTGTGCCCACATCTACAGTGCCCTGGCCCAGACAGACTGCAAGATCAACCTGGCCAAGTTCACCCACGGCAAGTGTTCCACCCTAATCATGACTGACGGGGTGGCCCTGGGCCTGGACATCCTGCTGCTGGACAATGTCATCAACTTCAGCTTCCCAGCCAAGGACAAGCTCTTCCTGCACCACGCATGTGGGTCGTGTGGCCCAGATTGGCCAAAGTGGCATAGCCTACTCCTTGGTGGCCCCAGATGAAGTTCCCTACCTGCTGGACCTGCATCTGTTCCTGGGCCGTGCCCTCACCCTCACCTGCCCCCACGAGTAACCCTCAGGTGCGGTAAACATGGATGGCGTGCTGAGCCAGGTGCCACAGAGCATGGTGGACGAAGAGGACTGCGGCCTGCGGAATACCCTGGAGGTGTCTCTGGAGCTGCGGGGCCTGGGCTGCAAGGCTGACAACGCCCAGCAGCAGTACATGCGCTTATGGCTGACACCCTCACCAGAGTCCATCAAGTGGGCCAAGGACCTGGACCTCACGGGGCTGGGCCTGCACCTTCTCTTCAGCTCGAGCTTCTAGGAGGAAGAGCTGCAGTGGCTGAGGCTGGTGGACAGCATCAAGCAGTACCGCTTGTGGGCGACCATCTTTGAGATCAATGCCTCCAGCCAGGACCTGAGCAGCCAGGTGATGCAGGCCAAGCGGCAGAAGGACTGCAAGGCCATTACCAGCTTCCAGCAGGGCCGGCAGGAGCAGCAGGAGGGCCTGGCTGGCCTAGCCCCAAGCTGCCCAGCACAGCAGGTGGAGTAGCCTGGCAAAGAGGAGGAGGCAGAGGAGGCGGCGGGAGAGAGCATGGAAGATGTCTTCACAGAGGTTGTGGGCCGGAAACGGCAGTAGCCGGGATCTGAACAGGAAGCCAAGAGGTGGAAGGAGGAATCCCAGCCGCTGGTCCAGGATTTCTATGTTCCTTATCAGCCCAAGGACTTCGACAGTGACAGAGCCTGAGCATTGGTGGGGACAGGGGAGCCTTTGAGCAGCAGATGGTTGGCGCTCTCCTGGACCTGATGGGGGGCAAGGCCCAGAACCTGACCAGGGGCCAGCAGCAGCTCAAGTGGGACCAGAAAAAGAAGCAGTTTGTGGGACAGTCAGGACAGAAGGACAAGAAGATCAAGACAGAAAGAGGTCACTATATTAGCAGCTCCTACAAGTGGGACTTTGACCAGAAGTGGAAGCAGAAACAGAAAATCGCCATACGCTCAATACCTGAGTCCCAGTGGGCCACCAGCAGTCAGCCCTGTCAGTGGCACTGTTTTGGCCCAATCTGGTCGGGGCATGTACAGGAGGCAAACAATTGATGTGTCTTTCTCACATCCATGTTTCTTTCTCTGTCTCTCGCCTTCCCATCTACTTTAAAAATCAATGAAAAATGTTCTCAGGTGAGGATTAACAAAATAAAAACCAAAATATACATACATACACACATATACATGAATATTGGGGGGCTGAGGGCAGGGCCTCACAGGTGCACAAATTTTGTGCATTGGGCCTCTACACCTATATAATAAAACCCTAATATGCAAATTGACCAAATAGCAGAACGACCGGTCGCTATGATGCACACTGACCACCAGGGGGCAGACACTCAATGCAGGAACTGCCCCCTGGTGGTGAGTGCACCCCCTCAGGGGGAGCACTGCTCAGCCAGAAATCGGGCACATGACTGGTGAGCACAGCTGTGGTGGCAGGAGCCTCTCCTGCCTCCACTGTAGGCAGGTGGTAAGGAGCAAGGGGTTCCAGACTGTGAAAGCCCTGGACTGAGAGAGGGATGTCTCACTGCCTGCTCAGGCCCCTGAGGGGGCCCAGACTGCAAGAGAGTGTAGGCCAGGCTGAGGGAACTCCTTCCCCCCTCTCCTCCTCCCCCCCCCCACAGTGCACGAATGTTGTGCACCGGACCTCTAGTATGTAAATATAACACGTGGGCACCAGATCCCTGACCCAGCTGCCTTTCTTTCCACCTGAGCTTGCCCACACACAGTTCTATGTTAGAAAGGCAAACTGAGACACAGGTCTTTCCTGCATCTCACCTGTTTCCCCTTCATTGTAAGCATCTAATATAAAAGTTATATGAAAAGAAATCAACAAGAGAATGCATTTTCTTTCTCTTTAATCTAATTAATTGTTTTAGTTTTAATCTCACCAATAACCATCCCCTTGCAAGCTCTTAAGGATGGAAACCATCACTTCTCACATTTGAAATTCAAAGAGGAAGTTCAGAGAGCACCACATGAGAAAAGGTATGGCTATTTATGAACATGGAAGACACTTGGCCAGAAGCAGTGGCTTGTCGATGAGGTCACATCATATTATGAATATGGTTTATCACTACCTCCCAAAGATACATCCTTTCTTTGGTCAATACGAAAAGGATAAAGACCCTTTTAAATGAAAACATTTGCTAATGAAATTAGTATCGTTATTGAGGAAGTGCTAAGTTTCCTGCTCACTGAGAGTTTAATAAAAATGTTATGTCTACTCTATAACTGTGATTAATCAGTGTGGTATTGAGAAGTGCAAAGATCCTTTTTCAACAAGGCAATTTTCAAAATTTGGAAAGGTGTAAATTTCATGCAAATTGCTTCATAATCATATATATACAAAACAGAGCTGACAAAAGCGCAGTTAGGAAAGGAATCATTAACATTTACTAGTAAATCCCCTCCCTAACCCCCCCCCCCAATTTTTCCACCTGCACCTTAAAAGGTACACTGCAAACAAGAAGTTATGAGCAAGTGAAAAGCATACAGTTCGTGAAGGTCAACAAAGTTATAACAATGTTAAACTCAAACATGGGTGTCCAGTTTGAAGACTAACCTGAAATAGGTTTTATAAAGGAAATACCGCTGTAATGCAATGGAAACGTGCCCACTAGTTTTAATCACAATATCGCGAGACAGTGCAACGCGTTTGTATTTCTGACACTCCTCAGTGGGAAACGGAATTTGTCTGCGGAGGAAATCGACATTCTACTCACATGATTCCTTTTGAAAAAGTCCCAAGGCCAATTGTAATTTTAAAAAATAGTTTGCAAACCTGAAGGCTCCTTAGACAGATAAAGTGGCTTACATGGTAACCCCCCTACCTCACCCTGGTAGCTCATCTGGGACATGCTCCCCTCCCCATAACAAAGGAGCTGGAGGCTGACACCAGAGGCCTCCAGCCTCATTGTGCCTGGAGTTCACACAAGCACCTGTCTGGGTAAATCCAAAGCAGGGTACTCATCTGTTTACATAGCTACGGAGAGGATAATAAGACCTCAAGTGTAAACATGACATGCTAAGATTATCAGACGCCTCGACTTATGGCCCTTAAAGCTTGTAAGACGCAAGCAGAAAACAAAGTTTAAGTATCCTTGCAGAAACTAGGATGAATATTGTGACATGTAACTAACAGCCAGCTGTTTCTGGAGTTTTAGAAGTCGAAAGCCTTTTCTTATTTTTTAATATATAACTTAGAAAGCAGTGGTTAGCAATTTCTGGGCAATAACTCACAGTGATTCTAAATGGTCTAGGTATTGCCACGGCTCCATGCATTGGACAGTAATTTTTTTTTTTTTTTACAAGCAGGCAATTGGAGGGACAATGTAATGATAAGTAGGAAGCATTTTCCTCCCTCATCTCCACCCCATACCTCATACATTTTCTAAAATTATGGCCCTACTCAAGGCAGTTATTATGCACAGTCAATGTTCTTCAGAGGAGTTTTTCAGAGGATGATTTTTGGTTAAAGTGGCATATTTTAGAACCATCTGGTCACATGCATTAATGCATACTTTCGAATTCCGCACAGATTTTTACGACGAGGTTCTTCTGCCCTGCCTCTGCCATGCGCTGCTTGTAAATAAGACAAAGACTCCTGCTGCCTTCAATCCACTGAGCAATGAACAGTGGCTCTGGGTTTAACATGGCAATGCATTTTCCATTATACGCTAAGATTAATAAACCTTGCTGAGCCCCAGATGAGCCACTGGAAAACAAGGGCAGTAAGGTGCTCGTTTCTGTTCCATTAGACATGGGATGAGCCACAGGTGCGCCACACTCTGTCGCTCCAGCCTGGTAATGGGCCCCGAGCAAGACCACCCCATTGGAGGCTGCGCTGAACTCACTCCCTCCTTTCCCTGACTCAGCCACAAAAGCATCTGGGCCAGGTGGAAGTTTCCACTGCGGGGGAGAGCACCTGCTTGGTTCTCTTTGCCCTAGTTTTGCAGCAAAGGGCACCCTTTAAAAGTACATCAGTCTGGGATGGTGGGGGGCAAGGGTGAGCTGAGGGACCTCTCCACTTCTTGGCAGTGGAAGAGGACAGCCTCTGGGAGCTACCTTGTGAAAAGGAAGGAGATCAAGGCTCAAGAGGGCCTTTGCCATTCATGCCCTTCACCAAGGTGGGATTTGTGGTAATCACTTGGCCTCTCTGACCCTCAGTTTCTTCATCTGAAACTGGGGATGATGAGCATCCGTAACTCATGGTGTGGGGATAAACAAATAATGAATCTATAATGTCAGCCTCCTACCTGGCACATGAAAGACCCATCATAAATGTGAGCTTCTGGTATAGTCACACTGGCTATTGCTATGTTACTATGTTACTGCTATTCAGAGACATAACCCCTCTGATCTTCAATCTCCTCAGCTGTAAACTGAAGATAGCCACATGTAGGAGAGACAGAAGAATTGGTGGCCATTTTTATAATCTACCACAGGTAGTAACTGTCTGCATTTGTGGATTTAATAACAGCCAACCAGAACACAGAGATAGCACTGTATACCATGGCATATTTTGAATCAGATAACTAATCAATTCTCTTGGATGATTTACCATAGAAGAGAGATGGCCTCCTAAATGTCTTTTCGTTCTAAAAGTCTATCTTTAAATTTTCTTTCAATAGGATTTTTTTAAAACCTCACCTGAGGACATGCTGGGAGAGAGGGAGGGGGAGGGCAATTTATCTGCAACACTTGCTCCAAGCCCACATTCCTAGTGGTCTGGTTGAAATGTAGTAGTAGTTACAGAGTGGTGTTGTGGAGGGGTTTTTAATCCTCACCCGAGGATATGTTTCCTCTGATTTGAGAGAGAGAGAGAGGGAGAGAGGGGGAGAGGGAGAGAGGGAGAGAGGGAGAAACATCGATTGGCCGCCATTCTTAAGTGCCCTTTTGGTACACAGGATGACACTCCAATCAACCGAGCCACTCTAGCCAGACTCATCAAATTTTTTAAAAAGTGTGTGTGTTTTTTGCACGTGTGTGTGAATCCTAAATACGGAGTATTCCTAACTTTCTTCGACACTGGTATCATTCAACTTTTTGGTATTACTGCCTGTCAGTTGTGTGCCTCCACCACCTCACATCTCCTGGAACTGCAATTGCTCCAGCAATATTCAGAGCGTTAAAAAAAAATAACTAAAAAAAGGCAAAGTTTTAGGAGGCCAGCACTTACCCTATTCACAGGAAAACAGACTCAAAGGAAAGTATTGTCAGAGTGTTTTGCAAACGACATTTTCAGAAATATAAATTATGATTTATTTTCCCATGTAATCATCTTGATTGCAGACATCCTTTTGGAGAAATCGCACTGCTCTTGGCTAGCTTTTTAAAGCCTCACAAGACAACTTTCAAACCTGATTAGTATGTATGATGGGAAATCAGATACATTATATTTAGCTTGAAGTGCAGAGCGCCGTGGGTGCAAAGAAAGAAAGATAGGCGGAGGGATTTAAAAAAAGGAACATCTGTAATCCTTTTCAGAGGGATCTGCAGGCACATGCCAGGGTAAGGGGTGGAGCTGTCGAGCTTGCTCAAGTTGTCCTTGTGTAATTAACCGATTGTGTATCCTCCCCTCACCCTGCATCTCTCAAGTGCCTAAGTTGTGTGATGTGAGGTCTATGTACATAGGACAGACTCATGCTTTTCATGACAGCATTTAAGAGCTCATCACATTCATCAATACAGCTTCCCTATATCAAAGACTGTGACTAGTGGCCTGCATGCTGCTTTTCCTCGAAGTGGAACTTCAGCTTGCCAGTGGGCACAGGTGGCAGGTTGTGACTGGGGCTGGATCTCTGACAAGAAGCTATGCTTGGTACCAGGCTTCTCCAAATGTGGCGTGTCGTATGCCCAGCAGATTCAAGACCAGGTGAGGCAAGGGGGACGTCTGGGGCAAACATTTCAGCAGTTACTCAAGCTGAGGGTCCAGCAAGAACAGGATGGCACTTGCAGGCGCCCAGGAGGGCATGTCTCCTTCAGTGGATGCCTTCAGTGTCTGGCCTGCCTGGTCCTGGCTCTGACCCTGAGAAGCGACAATGAAGAAGCAGCACATACTCCCCTGGGATGTGAATGGAACTGGTAAGTAGCTAAAATGCTAGTTCTTATAGTAACACAACGTTGGCTATATTAGGAGTAGAATGCAGAATTTGCATGGGGTTTAAGATATAAGGAGGTTTTAGAGGCTTTTGTGTGTGAAGTGGGAGTTTGAGGCAACACTCCCAGGCTCCACAAGGCCCATATTCCTTTTCCTCTGCCTGGTAGGCATTCACAATGGAAAAATTTTGAGAAGTTCGTAATTTCCAGAGCATCAGATCAAATCTAGGGTTTACCATCTAATCTGATTTGACAATTCCATTCAAAGAATGATGGGAGGGATATTTGCTGAGTGCCTACTGTTTTCCTGAACAGGGCAACAACTGAGCATTCATTTGCTGCTGCTTCATCATGACAGCAACCCTGAACACTACCCCATTCTAGATGGGGCCCGGAGGCACAGGGAAGATTCTTACTTGAATCAGGTCAAATAAGAGACCAAACTTTTTTTACTCAGCTCCATCTGCTGGTAACTGAAGATCCTGAGCCATATAATCCCCCTCCTCCCAAGCCACATTCCACCTCCTCAGGCAAAAGCACTCACTTGGTTCACAGGGAAGACACATCTGATCCCACCTAAAAGGGCTCTACCTAACCTTCCTTTCTTTGTGTTTTTTATCTTCCTCAAGTATCCCCTTTCTTTTATATCAAACTTTCTGCCTTTAAAAGGTCTTTGAAAAGATCTCAGCTTTATTTTCTGTTTTTTGTTTGTTTTTATTTTTTTTTATATTTTTTTTATTGATTTTTTACAGAGAGGAAGGGAGAGAGATAGAGAGTCAGAAACATCGATGAGAGAGAACCATCAATGAGTCGCCTCCTGCACATCCCCCACTGGGGATGTGCCCGCAACCCAGGTACATGCCCTTGACCGGAATCGAACCTGGGACCTTTCAGTCCGCAGGCCGACACTCTATCACTGAGCCAAACCGGTTTTGGCTGTTTGTTTGTTTTTAAATGTGACTTTGGTAGGTAGAGTTCTAAGCTGGCCCCCAAGGTCCCTGGCTTCCGGTGTACATGTGGCCTTTCTAATTAGTCCATCAATTGCCAATTTAGCTCCTACTGTAAAGGATGTTGCAGATATTAATTAAGATTCCAAATCAGCTGACATTATTCTAGTTCCAGGAGCCCTTTAAATCTGAGTCTAGGGGTCAGAGTCAAGGAAAGTCAGAGATTGGAAGTAAGAGGATTTAATGCACATAGTCTCATCCATGGCTTTGTGGATGGAAGGAGCCAAGTGGCAAGGAACCAGGGTGGCCTTAGGAGCTGAGAGTGGCCACCAGATGGCAGAGAGAAAGGAGACAGCAGTCCCAGTCTTACAACTGCAAGGGACTGAACTCTCCTGTCAACTGGAGTAAGCTGGGGAGTGGATTCTTCTCCAGGGCTTCCAGAAATAAACGTGGACCCAGCTGACACCTTGAATCCAACCTGGTGAGACCCTAAGCAGTGAACCCAGTCGCACAGGGTCCAGACTCCTGACCTACACAACTGTGAGCTAAGAACTGGGTGTTGCTTTGAGCTGGGGTAACCTGCTATGTAGCAATCCAAAACAAATGTAGCAGCCTACATAATCCCAGCTTCAAAAGAAACACTTTCTTCTATTTCCTTGGCTTTCACACTCCCTAAGCCTTCGGAGTATAAACTTCTTAACACAGAAACTCAATCACCATACCTATATTATTGTTTTTAAATTAACTACTAAAGAATTAGTTCTGAAACAATATTTATCACTAGCCTTGCTCATGATAACGTGATATCACAGCCAGTGGATCTAGATCAGCAGCTATTGAACGTATTTTTCTATGGCATGTCTTACACGAAGTCAAGTGAGAAAAATTTCAGATACAGGCAGAGCTCAAAATGTATTCTACAAAAGGTAACTGTTTCGGTAGCACTGACTTTCTCTAAGCAACTGCATAGAGAAAAGCCCTGCCCTGGGTATTTTTGTATCAAATCTCATGTAATATAATCTCCCAAACTGCAGAGATGGGGGGAGAACAGCTTTGTAAATTTCTTTTTATACCCAAAATTACACACACAAAAAGATGAGAGCTCTTCAATGTCACTAATTTTTCTGAAGCAATATAACGGCAAACTCCTGAGACCATGGCTATTTCAGACAAAATAGGAAAATGTAGATTCAGAAGGACGCTGGGGAGCTGGGCTTTCTGCAACAGATTGTACGCCAAGTCATAAATTGAGCTAAAGTATGAAATAAAGGGGGAGGAAGAGGGTGGAGGCTACGGTTTTGTGCTTGCACACTTGGGGTCTGTAAGATAAATGGGCTGAGGAGTTTCCTGTCCATTTCTGCTATACATTCACACATTAAAGTCATTAGTTAGAACACTCTACCAAGAAGCTACTGCAAGAATGGGGTTTCCCTTATGGAGGAGGATTAAAAAGAAAAAGAAAGGCAGAGAAAATCCACATGGAATACACACAAATATATGCACACTAAAAACCAAGCCAGTGGACGTTTGCTAAAAGTGCTGCTTGAAAGTCATCCAGGGCCCTCAGAGCCACTACTTGCTGAATGTTTTAATAACAGGTTATATTGTCAAGGTGATGCCAGCAATATTTGGGGGAGGGGGAAATTGGGGTAAAGTTATCTTCCTAAGTTCATTGGCCAGACAATGTCTTACTCTTCCCTCCCCACAGCAGAACTTCATCTACCTGCCCCTGTGTACCCAACCAACAGCCACCTCTTATTTCTATATCCAGCCCTGGGTCTGGCCGCCACAATTCCTTGTCTGGACCAGTCTAAGAGCCCACCTGCTGCCATGACCCTAACCTTCTGTCAAACCCACCCTTCTCACTGAAGCAAGAGGCTCCTTCTAAATACACACTCGGTTCCCTTATGTACAAATAACCAAAATATCTGTAAAGCTTCATAATGCTTTCCATTGCTATGCCGATACGATTCAGACTCTTGCTGGGACTCCCGAGGTGCCTGGGGACTTAAGCCTCATTTACCCTTCTATTTCACTTGATTCACCACTGTCCCTCTCCCATGCTAGGCTCTAGCTAGACAGAATCACAGCCTTTCCCCCAGGGGCCATATCTCCTCTGGATGCCCTAGATGAGCAGCAAAGTCCTTATTATTAGGGGAAGAACCTTATGGGGTGGCTAGCAATACAATTGTGGCTCTAAAGGGTATTATGAGAACAATGGAGGATGGAGGGATACCCAAGCCATCCTCAATTTTGTGAAAAGAGGGCGTTTAGGGTTTAGACAAGTCTTCTGGAAGAGTCAAAGTTCATTTGCAGAAAAAGAAAAGGCCATTCAAAGCAGAAGGATCTATGCATACAAGGCCTGGCCTATCAGAGCACCACCATTAGATCTGGAATTGTAGAGCCAAGATACTGGTCAGCTCAATGCATCAGAGACATAGGATTCAAGAGGCCTAGGAGAGGTCACCATGATAGCCAGGTTGAGTGGTGGGCTCATGGATTAGTGCACTTGCCATACAGGGTTGCAAAGGTCAAGGCCCAGGAAGTCAGGGCATCTCTATAACTAGGAAGTGGGCCTGATGGGCACTAATGAAAACCAGAGAGCACATTCCCCAGCTAGAGAAGGGCAGCACGGCCCTAGTCCAGCTCACTGGAGCTACTCAGAAGTGCAGGCAAATCACACCAGCTCTGCTTGTCCAAGAGAGGCAGGAAATCCCGATCGTAATAGGAAGTCTCCCAAGTGTTTTTAAAATATTGGCAACTAATTTATTTCATTAAGAAAACAAAAACCCAGCAGGCTCAACAAAAGACATCTGCAAGCCACCAATTTGCAACTTCTGGGACAGGAGTTGGAAACAAGGATGGAGTGTGCAAGTTTTGGAAGATGTTCTTGCTTTTTATCCAGGGATTGGAAAGCAAACGTGTTCATAAGAGAGTTGATCCTGGAGCAACAGCAGCAGCCAGGGGCCAAAGCGAACTTCCTGGAGGATGGGAATGAAGCCAGTCACCCATCCATGAGTTCATTTAGTGGATAAATATTCACTGAGGGCCTACTATATACTAGGAACTGTCCAAACTGGAAAAGGAGCAGTGAGCAAAAGAAACAAAATCCCTGCCCTAGAGGAATGCACATTTTTGTCCTCTTTCTGAGAAAAAAATGAAAAATGGGGCAATTTCCAGTAGTTTTAGCAAAGGCTCCAATAGACCCAAGTTCACCTTTCTCAATTCCAGTCCAATTCCCTTTATTGAAAAAAAAAAAAAAAAACACAGGACAAGCCACCTGGAATTGAAGGAGGTCCCAGAGGCTAGGGTCCAGCTTTCCAGAACAGAGGAGCAAAGGGCTTATATCCCCAAAATCCAAAATAGTGCCTGCACAGAGCTGGCGCCCAACAAACATCTGCAGAATACATTGTACAATTTAGGGCTCAGAAGCATGACTGAGATCCCAGGGAAAACAAATCACTAAAGTTGGAATTAGTTTCTGTACATGAAAAGAATTTCTCTTTTGCTTCCAGATCTCTGTGTGATAGTAAATAGGTAGAACAGAATCTCAAGGAAAGAAAATGTAACATTTGTCCCTCCTTCTGTTAATAAGATTAGGTATTCAGAAATGGGCAGACTCAAAACCCAACAGCCCACTTCAAAAACATAGAAGAGATGGAGGCACCTGGAGTGCTGACATCTCCCTTCTACCTTCCATCTCTGCCCCTCGCTTAGGACAACCCCCTTCCTCCTGATTTTACTGCCATGTGTTTCAAACGTTGCCAATCCCAGGGAAAACAAACAGAAACCAGTGTCATTCAAGAGAAAACTTGTGTATTTAGCTGGATTCTTTCCTAAACATGGGCACCAGCTAGCAGTGGGCAATGGTGACCCACCAGCTGTCAGTGTGGCTATCTACTTCCATTGATTTCAGGTCCCCTTCCGATTGTAGACACTTTATAATTGTATCCTCCTGCCAGAGCAGTTCAGATTGCACCCGAGATAAATGAATCAGCTCAGCTGTGGGAACAGACTGTTCCATCACAGAAATCCCTGACCATGCCTGCGCTCTGACCTGCAAGAACTCTGCTCCCCACAAGTCTTGGTGATAAGATCCTCTCTCTCCTTGCTTGAACCAGAGCCTGACAGGGAGTCATACGTTAGCAAGAACCAACTGCCTCCATTTCTCGATGTTGGGTGTTTTTTCCCTTTCTTTCTTTCTTTCTTTTTTAAAGGAGAGAAAGTATACTATTTATTTCCAAACTCCCTTGTATCCAATGTGCAATAGGCTGGCATTTGCTGTTAAAGCAGAAAATTATAAGGAGGGCCTAATTGACCCTCCTGTGTCTTTGAAAAAGCCTGTCTGTGGTCTCTAATTGACCCTCTAGGTACCTATGGAACAATGAATGAATCTTCAGGAAATAATGGAGGGCGATGATTAATAGCCTGGGTCTGGCTGGACCTCTGTCTCTCGCAGCTCTTTGCCCAGCACTTGCTCGAGTCCCTGGATTTCATAAGGAGCGATTTATTATTATCGCTGAATAATAAAGACCCTGTGGTCGACACTTTAAAATATCGGACACATCACGATTCTGCCAAGATCGGATAACATTTATGTAAGCTGCTATTCTCATGTTCTCCCTAGAGATGCTCTGAAGTCTTCCTCCGGAATCTGTGGGCAAAATTGAAGCAGGAGGCTTCTCTCAAGTTTCTAGTGAAACCACTCCAAATGTGAAGTACTTTGGAATTGTGAGGTTTTTACCTACCGCGCAAGAGTGAATTCCCTATTCCACCTCATTCAGATGAGAAATAAGGCTCTTCAGGAGTGCAGTAACTCTGGAGGTAAGAAGTGGCATTCCTTTAGTGTAAAGTGTGTAATGGCCCCTCTTTTACATTATCTGAAGAATACTCACAAAATCCCTGAGATGTAGTCAATGCTATTGTCCCCATTATTCAGGTGAATAAGCTGAGGTGCAGAGACAATAAGTACTTTGACCCAAGTCACAAGGTCCAGTGCCTCACAATATTCAATAATAACTGTCCCAAAAGTATGATATTAAGGTGAAAGTTTTTGAAATATGAGTAAGAGAATAAAAGGAAATACCTTTCCTTTCTTTTAGTTTGACTTAAAAATGCTTCCCTTCCCCTCACAGGGTAGGAAAATACATTTAAATTTAGAAATATACATCTCTCTTGGGGATCCTAAGTAGACAAGGGGTTGTTGTTTTTTTAAAATAAATTCATAACATTAAATACACACACACACACACACACACACACACACACACACACACACACAC
>NW_006284336.1:1451707-1477664 GCF_000327345.1 Myotis davidii | reverse complement strand
GGGACCCAGTGCACAAATTTGTGCACCTTGAAACTGTGGGCCATGAGGCTGCGTTGGGCACAGGGGCGGGTCTCAGCCCAATCTCCATGCACCCATCCAGCCCCTCCCTCTGTGGCCCCGGGTCCCCTGTCTGCCAGCAGCAGTGCTCCAGCCACCATTGCTCCCATGTGCTGAAGGCACAGGCCCCACTCGCACCCGCTGATGGCGTGGAGCAATTGGGGCTGGCGCCAGCAACAGGTGCAAGAGGGGCCATTGCCGGCAGCGGGTGCAAGTGGTGGCTGCTGCCCCAATCACCCCTTAGGAGCAGGGGCAAGTGGAGAAGCCCTGAGGGGCGATCGGGGCTAGCAGCCGCGCTCACACTAACTGACAGCGCCCAGTGATCGGGGCCAGCGCTGGCAGCAGATGTAAGCACTGGGCGGGACTGTGGCACACGGGAGCAAAGAATTTTCAGTAACCACCAGAGGCTTGCCCTGATTACAGTGATGGATGCCCCACCTTGGTCTGGTGCCTCCACTCACCTGCTCCACCATCCTGCTGCTGCCAATGCCTGCCATGTCCCATGTGTGCCCCCCTGGTGATCAGCACACGTAATAGCAACCAGTTGTTTGGTTGTTCCACTGTTCGGTCTATTTGCAATTAGAGTTTCACATATATACTAGTAGCCCTGCGCACGAATCTGTGCACCAGTAGCTCGCTGCCACCCTCCTGTAGCTCTCTGCCCACTGCCCCACCCTCCTATAGTTCCCCCCACCTCTCCTCCCCCTGCCCTGGTCGTTAGGTAATGTCCATTTGCATGTTACATCTTTATTATATAGGATATGTAATTAAAAAGAAAGGAAAGAAGGAAGGAAGAGAAGGAAGCTGGGAGGCATGAGGGAGAAAAAAAGCCACTAAATCGCTCCTTTGAATTCTCCTTTGTTGCTGCTAATGTCTCCACCTTCCTCAGGTCCTTCAATGGCAAGGGAGCCACAAGCTGTCAGGCAGGCCCTGCAGGGTGTGCTGGGCCCCTTTTCTCCTTAGTCAGTGTTTTGTGGGAGAACAGGCTGCCTATGCAGCAAAATTAATGCTTGGGTAAGGATTACGAATTCTGTGAAAGTATGGATCCTCTCCTGCCTGAGGTCCCACCTCTGTCATGGACAGCCCTGGACCACCATGCAGAGTCCTGGGCTGGGGGAGCCATCAGATCTGGGAGTCACTTCTGGGAGTGACTCAGAAACAGAGAAGAAGAGAGTTAAATAATCAATTATGTGTGCAGTGGAGGTCTACCTCACATCACCTCCATGGTCCCATTCAATGTTATGGTTTTAAAACCAAACAAGATTGTCCAAGATTTTTGGCCAAAAAAGACCCCTCTCAGAGTTAGTCAATTTCTAGAGATAGGAAACAACTCATCCATGAACACACTTTTCAAATGCAAACCGGCTCCTCACCCTTTCTCCAACAGCTTCCATTTTTGGGCTCTCAAACTCCCAGCCACACTCCACCTGCCCTGCACCCCATGGCCAGATACCAGACGACTAGGGGCAGCCCGGGTGCCCTGGAACCCACTGAAATTATTCAAAGAAGCCAATCCTACATCTGCTTACCATGCCTCCCCCACCCTTCCTGCTCAAACCACTGTAAAGGCTCTATCACCAGTTCCCCCATCCCTCTGCCTCTTCCCGACCCTGACACCTCTTCATGTGCACCCCACATGGTGCAGCAGGTCCCCTTCTGAGATCTGGGAGTACAAGAAATCATTTTTCTGAGACAGTCATCTCCTCATCTCCATACTTAGATAACAATAAACATTATTAAAACAATAAGTAGAGGAGAGGTGGAAGGAAGGACAGATAGACCAGGGGGATGGAGAAAGGGAGGGACAAAAGAAAAAAGGGAAAATGAATGAAGAAGGAATAAAGAATGAACAAATGATGACTAACTTAAAACCTGGTTTTATTTTGAAGTGGGAGTCACTTCTGGGAGTGACTCAGAAATAGAGAAGAAGAGAGTTATGGAGCTATAGAAGAAATCTCCCACCTGAGCTGGGGATACGCACATTGAAGACAGGCATGGAGGTTATGTGTTTCCCTAACAAGAAACCTGGCCTCCTGTTCAACCCTCAGTACTCAGGGGGCTCCCTGCCCCTCCTAGCTGCATCTCTGATCATGGCCACCTAAATCAGGAAACCAGCACGGAATGTAATTTCCTTGCACGACAGTATTCAACCAATGTGGAGCTAGATTATAAAATGGTATCAAGCTATAAATAGAATCATACTAGTCCCTCTTAAATAACTGTTCATTAAAATTCAGATGCTATGGAGGGTGCAGATGTGCCTTCTCCTTTCCTGGATCCCAAATAACACACCCTGTATGGAAGCAGATGGCTTTGTATAAATCAGATGACAGTTTACAGGGTGAGATGGCTTCATCAGAACAGTATTACAGTCTAATCTTTGGGGAGAGGCATAGGTTAAGCAGATACAGCTTTAATCAGCGGTCACACTTACATGTGAAATTTCAGGTCCATTTAAGGAGTCCCTTGGTCTTTGGGTCACCAGTGACCTCTCCATCATTTTCCTTCCAGAGGGAGCCACAGGAAATGGGGAAGAATGTATATTAGGAAGCCAAGGATGGCTAGGCCCCGTACTAAGAGCTGGTTCTAGTAATCGCCAAGAACCCTCTCCCATTCCATTCTCAAAATCTCCCTGGGTTTGCTACCACATGGAAAGGGGGTGGTTTTGCTGACTGGAAACCACAGGACTGAAACAACACCTACTTGGGCACTTAACCTGGAAGAGGAAAGGTGAAAGTGTTTTCCGCTTATTTTTATCTCAAGTGTAAAATGGAGAGCCATCATGTTGGCCTGATGGAAGAAGACAGCCGGCTGGGGCGCTAAGTGTTTCTCAGCCTGTCAAGACTGAAAAGCAGTGGCTGCAAGTGGCAGCCTCATGCTTATTGTATTCACCATTCAAAGCAGGGTTCAAGGAGCCAACAGCTGCCAGGCACACTCATCCAGCTCCAGGGTATGCTTTTCCTTTGAAAGAGTGACATTAACAAACCCCTTAACCCTGCTTCCCTGGAACATGCCAGCACTTGCAATAAGCAAGATGTATGTCCCTGTCTCCAAGAAAGCGGGGAGATAGTCTCCCATTTCCTTACTACACTGGGTCAATTTTAGGGTTAACATTTTAAATAAATATAAATAAATATGAGTTCAAATGCCATTGGCCCTCTTCTAATGAGAAAATTCAGACACTGATACAGATGTGTTTATAAGACAAGCCACCTAACACCCAAGAAAATGACAAGGAGGTTTCTTCCAAAGCCAAAAGTATGATTCTTTAATAATTGGATCATGGGATATATTGCCTGTTCTTTAGAATCCTACTTCTGCAACATCTGTCCTCAAAAGGCTTTGTTGCTACACCCTTAGAGTCACCAATAAACCCTGAGCCTCCAGCCGAATGAAAACACACATCTTCCCTATCCCTTTCTTTTCTCTTTATCCTTAAAAAATGTCAGCCCTTAGCCATTTTGCTCCAAATCCTCATTCCAAACTCTTGACATTTTCCCAAGTTGCCCAAGTTTGGAAAATATCATTTCCAAACTAGCTCCTGCCTTCACATCCAACCATGCCAGCTCAGCTGCCAACAGAGCGAAGATTTTTTAAACAAAAAATCCCAAAGCAATGGCTTTAAGTTACATCAGGAAGAAATAAAAATTCAAAAGATGAGAACTTATTCATGGCTAAAAAGATCATGTTCTTAAGCTATGGAAATCAAACAAAAATTATTTTTGTAATTATATTTCCCAGACATGTGCTCCAGGGGGCAGCACAATAGGACCTACAGGCCAAATCCAGCTCACCAGCTGTTTTTGTAAATAAAGCTTTATTGGTACACAGGCATGCCCATTTGTTTACATAGTATCTATGGCTGTTTTTACTATATATCACATAGTTTAGTAGCTGTGAGAGGTGCCACATGGGTCACAAAGCCAAAAATACTTCCTTTCTGAACCTTTATAAACTTCACAGACTCTGTTCTACACTGAAAATTAGTTTCTGTGACTCATTTCCTTGGATCTGTTTTTTCATCATTTGACTATAAATGGGATGATCAAATAAAAACATTTTAATGAAAATATTAATTAAATATTAATTTGTATTTAGGGAAGAGGAAAATGTAAAAAACTTTTAAAGACTGACAACCATTTTTGAAATTTAAAAAATTTATCTGTATCAGGTAATTTGATTCAACCACAAATGTTTATTAAAATGTACCATGTAGCTGGTGTTTTCAATATGGGTATTTTCCATGATTGTGAGAAAAAATATTTCAGTTCTTCCTTCTGCTTTTCTTTCCTTCTTTTCTTGTTTTGTTTTTGTTTTGTTTTGAACCCACTACCCTCTTTACTCTGCCTGGTCAAATGAAAAATGCTGTACAAAGTCCCCATTTCTGATAGGCGTCCTACCCAACACAGATTAGACTTATACAAATTTGGATAACTCAGGTCATCTAAGAAGTTCATTTTATCCCTAGGCCTGATATCTAACCTGCAGGATTAAGCCTTTTAGAACATACTTGATTCCTATAATATGTAGTGATTTTGCTAATGTTGTTCAGTTTTATTTCCTCGCCCAGAATGATTTCCATTAGCTGGTTTGCAGATTAGCCGTCTAATCTCCTAACAAGAGCCCTTAGATCAAATGGTCTGAAATAGCCCCATGTCCTGCCGCTGCCAAGGGACTGATTTAAGAGATGGACAAAAAGTAGACACACAGAAGTCCAGATAGTGTGATTAATAGTCGATCCAACTTTCTCTGAACCACATATCATGACTTAATGGGAAACCCGAAGAGATTAAAGGGGGGAATTACATTACCATGAATAATATAAAAAAGTGATATTCTATCTAAAAAGCTTTTGAGTGCAAGTGACTCGAACAAATATATTAACAGAGCTTACAGCAGATTCAATCAGGTTGAACGTTCCCCAGAATTTATTTTGAAATAAGCTTTCTGTATCTGAGATGTGAAGAATGACTCCATTGGTGACTGGCAGGAAAGCTATTAACATGCAGATTTTAATTCTGCCTTTGATTCTGTAGTGGTTCTATTGTCCCTCCCTCACTACCTGCAACCTCTTCCAGTGACAGATACAGCACACTGCCACAATTCACAAAGCCACAATTACACTCTAGTGAGCTAACATTTATTTTCCCCACTTCATTCTAAATTCTAAAAATCAGCTCAAATTTGTAACACTCAAGGCACCAATATAGCTATTGTGTTTAAAAGTATTAGTTATGTCACTCCGATCAACCCATCTGTTGGAAATGCCAATTCAGGGGTATGTTTAGGGGGCAAAACTTTGCATTACTGATACAAATCTGCCTTACAAAAACTAGGTGCACATTAACTTACAATTATGCTCTGATGTTAATGAGGTTACGGTGTGTGACAGGTTAACGGGCTGCAGCCAAAAGGCAAATATTGAAATGAAGGCGTTTATTTTCGAACCAACAAACCTGAACTGAACCATTACAATGAATCCCATTAGCATTCCAGTTATTGGGCAAAATAATTTCATCTCCAAAATTAATTTAATAAATTAGAATGACCTGGAACCATTTCTGTGGCCAGCGGACGGAACAGCACTTGCATGAAAGGCAAACTCATTTGGAGTCAACTGGCCCATCCATTCCTTGACAGATTATGTTTAAGTTGATGGGAAGTGAAAGTTAAAAATATGACTCATCCAATAAGGCAGTGACATGCTCTAAAGGAGTTGGCAATGGAGTTTCTAAAATAAACTCCATTTTATTATTTTTTAAATTTAGGAACAGAATGCCTTTGGCTCGCGAAACAAACTATATTGAAAGTTCATCATCTAGACAATTTTAATTCTGTCTGGAGTTGTCCGTATTGTATTTTTCCAAGCAATCTGCTTTTTTTTTTTTTTTTTAGCAAAGAAGATTAATAAAATCACAGGGCAAGTAGAAGGAATGGATGAGGTTCAATGGGCTAGTGCCAGGTTTTCTAAGAGAATCAACAGCAGATCCTTGGTTCAAATCAGGTCCACAACCCAAGACTATCTGGATCACCTGATAAATGAGAAGTCAAAATACGTGAAGCACCTAGTCATGATCAGAAGGCACTAAATGCTAGCTAGCTTATACACTTCAAAAGCACATGCACTGCAGGGCCATGTAAACTTGGTGTTCAGGTGCCTACTCTGTCACTTACGAGCTATGTGACCTTAGAAATTCATCTAGTCTCGTGCCTCAATTTGTTCATCTGTAAAATGGAGATACACATAGTGCCCCTTATTGTGTTAAATTGAAAGGGCTGATAATGCACAAAGAACTTACCAGAGTGTCTCCCATATAAAGGTTCAATAAGGCTAGTTTCACCCATCTCCATGGGATGAGTCTGACAGACATTCCAACAGCTCTGGTAGTTCTTTGCAAGTAACATTATACTCAACTTTTCTAGGGTTTTCTAAGTAACCAGGAGTGCCTGCTTAACATACAAGTTCCTGGATCCCATTCTTGATATATCAAATCAGAATCTCTGGGGAGTGGGGCCCAGGAACTGACATTTTAAAAATAAGTTCCTAATTGAGTCTTGAGGACTGTATCAACATAAAGGATGTAGACAATGGAACCACAAACCATCTTTACTATAGAAAATTCATTGCAATTCCACAGCATTAGATATGATTATAAAGTGATGCAACATGGATCCAGTGTTCTTTTGCACAATCCCTTGCTTGCGTTTCCTAGGCAGGTGTCATGCAGGCTGCCTTTCAGTTCCTGGAACTTGCAATAAACAGCACCAGACCTTAAATTCCTGATCACACCTACTGTTTGTTCTCCCTTCTGCTTGACCTTCTCCTTCTCCCTTTCCTGCATCCATTCCAACCTCACCTCCTCAGTGAAGGCTCTCTACCCTCTAGACCAGTGGTTCCCAATGTGGGGCACATGCCCCACAGGGGGACAATTTGATTTTTAAGGGGAGCAATTATTATTAGAATGAGTTATTAACAGTGATCTTTTTTTGCATTCCATATGGTTCTAGGGGCCTCATATACAGTATATAAGTATATATAGTGACATATTTATGCATTCCAGTTCTCTTTATATTTTAAAACTTTATTTGTTCTTTTGTCATATCACTTCATATTATTATTATTTTTTAAACAATTTCTCAGCACTTCAACTGTCCTTTCATTCTTTTATTTTTCTCTTTCATGGATGCCATGTTCTTTGGAAGCTTGTTTAGACCAAGTTAATGGCCTTTTAGGCTTCCTCCATGTGAATAGTTCACTTTTTGAATAATAAGAATTATATGTCACAAGTGGGGCATCAAGATTTTAGAGATGCTTAGGTGGGGCATGGCCATAAAAACTTTGGGAACCACTGCTCTAGACTAACTCAGAGTCAACTGTTCTAAGCTGAACTACAGTACTTACACTCTCTGTTATATCATTAACTATCTTGTGATTACTTATGTGAATATTTTTTTAAAAAACTGCCTTCCCCCTGAAGTTTGATGGAGGATAGGGACTCTTTCTTCCTTATCCACTATAATAACATCCCTCATGCCCAACATGGAGCATGCTATTAATCGAACTGTGTCCCTCCCAAATTCATATGTTGAAGGCCTAACCCCCAAAGTGATTATTTTTGGAGATGAGTTCTTTAAAGAGGTACTTATAGTTAAATGAGGCCATAAAGGTAGATAGAACTCTAATCCAATATGACCCATCCTATATAATAAAAGCCTAATATACAAATCAACCGAACAGCGGAATGACTGGTTGGCGGGTGGCCGGTCGGCAAGTGGGCAGCACCAGGCCCACCAAGGTGGGTGCCAGCAAGCAGAGGGAAGGCACGGTGATCAGGGGGCAGCAGTGACCAGTGGCGGTGGGGTGATGGGGGGCGGGTTCGGCCACTCACCAGCTGGTGCCATCCCCCGATCAGCTGGCCAGTTGCCTTTGCCTCCTGCAGAGGAAGGCCAGACTGTGGCTTAGGCCCACTCCCTGCAGGGAGCCATCAGTCAGACATACCCCAAGGGCTCCCAAAATGTAAGAGGGTGCAGGCCGGGCTGAGGGACCCCCCTCACTCAAGTGCACAAATTTGCACCCGGCCTCTAGTGTTCTTATATGAAGAGACATCAAGGATGTGGCCAACAGAGGGTTCGCCATGTGAAGACAGAGGGAGAAGGTAGCCATCTGCAAGCTAAGGAAAGAGGCCTCTGGAGAAACCAGCTCCACCACCACCTTGGTATTGGACTTCCAGCCCCCAACCCAGTAAAGATAGTTGTTTAAGCCCCCAGTCTGTGGTGTTCTGTGTGGCAGTCCCAGCAAACTATACAGAGCCTGTTCCAGAGTGAGGACTCAATAACCCATCAATGACCAACCATGGCTACTGGGTATCACTGTCCTCTCTCCACTCTCATACGTATGGGGGAAAAGAAACTATTGAACTCATTAACAAATAGACCAAAAGAAACCATCTGAAGATATTCCATAAGCAGAAGGCCATGATGGTCATGCAGGTAGCAGAGCTTAAACTACCACATCCCTTGAACTGGGGCCTGGATCATCACTTAATACAAAAAGCATACCTTCTACAAAACTCCTGACTCATAAACTACCCCACCCTCACCCGGCATGCTGTCAATGAGAAGGAAGTCGCCACCTAATCAAAACACTCCACCATCCTGGAAAACTGAGAGTAAGTCTCCCTGGGAACCAGAGTACACTGCTGGTTCCTGGGTATCTGCTTAGCAAGAAAGACCTTAAAACAAGAATAAAAATTTAGCTCACATTTAATTTGGTGTCTTCTTAACCTCATTTTTAATAATCTCATTTGAACTCATTGTGCATTGCACTGAGTTGGAGACTGGCTTTGATGCCACACAATTCTGTTTTAATTACAGCTGCTGCTTACAAGCTCTGTGACTTTGGCAGTCACTTAATTCAGTCAGCCATGGTTTCCTCATCAGCAAATGAGGAAACATTTACTTAATAAAATGTAGATGGTATCTACTTAATAAGGCTGTTGGAGAGAGCAAACAAGATAAGGGATGCAAAGTGCTCAGCAAGGTGCTCTCAATAAATCATAACTATGATTGCATTATTATTGAGTCAGACTTTGTTATTAATAATTAATATAATAAATGTTAGCACTTATTGAAAAATGTCAACTGCTTAACAATTATAATCAAAGACAATACTAGTATGTATCAGTTCCCTGTTTCTTTATCAAAATATTTGCTCTCAAAATTCATTTATTTGTTCCTTGAAAAGAGCTTGTGCTAGGTCTTGGTCAAAATATGCAAGACAATTAATTCACAAATATTTTGAAAGTAGAAAGCATGGGCTTTTTGCTTGGCGAGGCTTTTCTTACTGTAGTAAGCTCCAAGCCCAGCTGCTGGAGGCTTTAAAACTGAGGGATATAAGTCTAGGCAGAGATTATCTTTCATCACAGAGTTCTAATAATATTCTCTTCTTTGACAAGAAATTTATGGCAGGCTACTGAAACATTAGTTTATTGATGATTAAAGTATCAACTATCCTTCATACAAGTAAACAGGATTTTTGAATCATAAGCAGTGAGTTAGGGTCCACAACAGGCCCTGGGGGGCTATGTAATTTATGGGCATTCAATTCTCATCAATGTATTGTCAGTATATCCGAGGCATCTGACGGGTTCTTGTTTAAAGGATGGATGTTCTTTCCACAACCCAAGAAATACAAAAGTTAAGGTCTTGGCTTTATAGACTCAAAGCCTCCATTATCACCCAGGATTTAATATTACAATATGCGTATGGCCCCAGATTTTTCTATTCCTGGTCTTTCAGGATTTGGTCATTCAATATAATATTACTTAGGACAGGACTTGGCAACCACTGAAAAATTTTCACGTCAAGGTAGAAGTTCCAAAGACCTGAGAACTGATGCTGGAAAGGAAGGCTGTTCTCACATGTAGGGGGTGGTTGCCAATGTGGATGCCATGGAAGACCCATGGCAGAGGCTGTTGGCTGCCTGCTCAACAGCTATCATTCCTCCCTTCACCCTTCTAACAAAATCCCAGGCCCCTCCCCAGCCCCCAAAAGAATTCTTCACTAGTAAGAGACAGTCATGGTGATCTCATTTCCCTTGCTGAGGCTCAGATGGATGTGTGATGCCGTTCTGGCCAATACATTATGTGGGGGGTTCTACTCCCAGTGTCTGGGAAGATGTTCTCCACTCTTTAAAGGGCGCATGAAGTAGTCACACGTTATCCTTTTCTGCCTCTGATCATTGCTATCTATCAGTGATTCCTGGGACCTGGCAACCAGTTTGTGACCATGAGGTGAGCCTGCCTAAGAGGATAAACCAATGTATGAGGGTAAGCAAAGCAGAAAGTCAGAGCTAGCCTAGGTGCTTGAAGATATTTTTAAGCCCTTGCATTAATGAAACCTGAAACTGTTTGACCTCCAGACTTTAAACATCAATGTGGGGAAGAAACATCGATCAGTTGCCTACTCTGTCCAGGGATTGAACCCACAACCTGGGCATGTGCTCTGACCAGGAACCAGGAATGGAACTGGCAACCTTTCAGTGCACAGGAAAATACTCAACTAACTGAGCCATACTGGCCAGGCACCTCCAGACTTTTTTTAATGTGAGATAACACACGTTGTTATTGTTGACGCTACTATTAATGGTATTTTCTATTATTTAGAGGCAAAAACTACATTTCTTATAATGACTCCACCTTCCCTCCGAAGTTTGAAAATACCCTCTCCTTTAGCCCTTATACCTGAAATTACACAGAATACTACTCACTTTCTGTGTGGAAAATGTCCATGTATGGCCACCCTAACTTTACTAGGTTGCATTTTACTGTTTTCTTCTTATCTGAAATCATTGGGATAGACTGAATAAAAGAGGAAGAAATGGCAAGTTGGGAGCACAGGACATTTTCAGGAGAGCAAGCCTGGTGGGCCCTATAGCATAGGACTTGGAAATGGCACTACTAGATTCCTGGGAAGAACCCAAAAGTAAAAGAGAGGTATACAAAATCTGGACAGAGGTACCAAAGATAAACTTCCTCTACTTTTACTCTCTATCTGTGGATAACTATTTGGGAATCTTTTGTGAGAGGAGTGGGAGAAGTTCATTCTCAAGGGGAGTGGACAGCCAGGAGGTGGCAGCTTTCAACACAAGTAGCAAGCAGATTCTTGTAAGAGACATAGCAGGAAGTAATGAAAAATATTCATCCCGCCAAAACCGGTTTGGCTCAGTGGATAGAGCGTCGGCCTGCGGACTGAAGGGTCCCGGGTTCGATTCCGGTCAAGGGCATGTACCTGGGTTGCGGGCACATCCCCAGTGGGGGGTGTGCAGGAGGCAGCTGATCGATGTTTCTCTCTCATCGATGTTTCCGGCTCTCTATCTCTCTCCCTTCCTCTCTATAAAAAATCAATAAAATATATTTTAAAAAAAATATTCATCCCACCCGTTTCTTTAGTACTAGAAGGTTAATAATAAAGTGAACTAATGCCCTCAAAGGAAATACAAACCAAAACGGTGTTTCCCAGCCTCCCTTGCAGCTAACCCTGACCAGGTTACCCAGCCCTGGCCAATGAGCTGTCTGTGAATGCTGAGCTGCAGTTCTTGGAACTCCTTCACGGAGCTGACTCAGAAGGGTCATCCCTTCTGCCTCCCCCTTCTTCCTGCTGCCTGTGGCTTGAAACTCACATGGAACTTAGGGTTCCATGAGCCATCCTGGATCAAGAGGTGGACTTGTGGGGATAGAAGCCAAATTGCTGAGAATGAAAGAACAGTACAATTGGAGGAGTCTTTGATGCCTTAATCCAGGGGTCCTCAAACTAGGGCCTGCGGGCCACATGCAAATACAAATATTGTATTTGTTTCTGTTTTGTTTTTTTACTTCAAAATAAGATATGCGCAGTGTGCATAGGAATTGGTTCATAGTTTTTTTTTAAACTATAGTCCGGCCCTCCAACAGTCTGAGGGACAGTGAACTGGCCCCCTGTTTTTAAAAGTTTGAGGACCCCTGCCTTAATCGAACCACCAAGTCAGTCCTGGATTAGCTACCTAGCCACTGACTTACTTTAAGTGAGAAAATAAGGCCTTATGTATTTAAACCAATGTTGTTTTGGGTTTCCCATTTTATAAAGCTGAACCTACCACTGACTGAAACAGTGGCATATTTGCTACCTAAGATATCTGTCGCCATAATAATGACTACAATACTGTTTAAAATGTCTATAAAATATCTTTAAGACATTTTAACTACCATTTTTCCACTAAAAGCCTGTAGATCCAAGTTCAAGTATTTCTTTTACTTAAATGGGAACTTGCAGTGTGTAAGACCAAGGAAAAGTTACACTATCCGAACCTCACCCATCAACCGACCCAAGTTTTCATCTGTGGCATCAGGAAACTGGGGGAGAAAGGTTCCTCCTGCTTGGATACACCTGAACAGATCAGGAAGCTAATCACAATCAACCCTACCACCCATAAAATTATCATTTTATTCAAATGTTACTTTTCACATATCTTTTTGAAGTATGAGTTTCCTAACTTCACTACTCCCAGCGTACAATAGCATTTCCTTTGAGTTGTTACAAATAAGATCCTAGGTGTAGTATAAATTGGGTTTTGTCAAAAGCATGTCTTTTGCTCTATTCCCAAGTTTGATGGTATCAAACAACAGGATAGTCCCTTAGTTCTTTTCTTTGTAGGAAAAAAAGGTGCCATTTTGGTAAAGATTAGACTGTGCACACACATCTGGTTTTCTTCTCCTTCAAGGTCATGGGGAAATTATACATTCCCACCCTCTTCAAGGTCATGTGATTGGTTCTCACCAATAGGCTGTTGAGAGGAAGTGACATGTGACATTCCAAACCAATATAGTTGCTGCAGTGACTGTCTCCAGTGGTAAAAAAGGCCAGATGGTGCAGCTATGACACATTGGAGACAACATCAACCTGGGTCCCTGAGTGACTGTGTGTGCAGCGATCCTGCCGACCCACCCCATTCACATAGTATGAGCAAGAAAAAAAATGTACACTGTGCTAAAATAGCATCCCTTCTAGATTTACACCCCCATTCTATATACACACAGCATACACACTTTTATACCAGAAAAAAAAATGTTTGCTATTTTGCTTCAACTATTCTATCATTTCACTATTGGTTCTCGCTACAAAAAGAGATTGAGCTAATGTCCTCAGGGATCAGATGGTGATGACTCCCAGGCCCCTCATCTGGGTTTTTACTGAGAGTCCCATCTCGATTTTCCCTGCATCAGGAAAGAAAGTCAGAAAATGCAAGTACTTGGAGCTTATTATCTTTGCTTCTTGCAGAAATGCCTTCACTGAATTATGATTCAGGGTTATGCCAGTTTAGGAGGCTGATATAAGAAATGTCTACTTGAAATGCATTTCTGTGTCTTTCATAAAATCACAGTTGAGCACAACTTTGCTCTCTGGATTACCCAAGGCCTCACATGTGGACCTGTGAAATAGGCACCTGCTGAAGTTCAATATCAGGAAAAGCATTTGCCCCTGCAAATGGACTTGTGTTACAGAGTTTCCATTCCCTGACAATAGTAAGCAATGTTGTTTGCTTCCCAACTTAACTCTCAGGATACTGGGGACCCAATTCAGGAACCAACCAAGGACAAAGGCTTATTCTAAGTTCCTGCAAAATCCACATCTGCCTTCTTTAGATTGTCACTCTTTTTTCCTCATAATTTTCATAGCCTATGTAATATTTTATGTTTTCCAGCTTGAAAAACACAGAGTCTATCACCTTATACAAAATTAGGAATTCCATCCTTACCCAAGAATTTACTCTCAGAAAAATGGTACGAGGAGATCATGTCATAAGATCATCTATAGAGCCAGCATCACTTATGGAAAACCTGAATTGCACGAATAGATGATTTCTGTTAGCTTGCATTTCACATCCTGAAATGTTTAGTGCCAAAGAAATTTGGGAGATTTCACTAGGAAGCATTACTTTAGAAAAAATCATTAAGAGTAGCCCTGACCGGTTTGGCTCAGTGGATAGAGCGTTGGCCTGCAGACCGAAGGGTCCCAGGGTTCGATTCCAGTCAAGGGCATGTACCTGGGTTGTGGGCACATCCCCAGTAGGGGGAGTGCAGGAGGCAGCTGATCGATGTTTCTAACTCTCTATCCCTCTCCCTTCCTCTCTGTAAAAAAATCAATAAAATATATTTAAAAAAAAAAAAAGAGTGAACCCAGATGGATAGCTGGGGTCTGCCTAATTCACACTCTTTTAATCCTCTGCTTATAGAGGCCCTCTTGTAACTAACTTTAATCAAGACACCAATCCATGAAAATAGTCCCATTAGTCCTTGACTAAGCCTTCAAAACTAAACAAAAAACTTTTAACTTTATTTTTTATTTCTTTAACTTTATATTTTTCATATTACAAAAACAATACACATACACTAAAGGAGGAAATATCAGAAAAGGAGGGAAGAAAAAAGCAGAATCGGTAAAAAGTGATACTGGCAAATTTTCTGGGTTCCAACATCCCTGCCTAATTCATCTGCATATAGGCCTGGGAGGCAGGTCCTATTACAATTGTCACTTTACAGATAAGGACTTGGAGGTGTACCAAGGCTAAATTGCCAATGTCACAACTCTCAGCCAATTAGTGATAAAGGCAGAATTTGAATCCATGGCTGTTTGACAAAGTTCATTAACTTAACCTTGAACAACTAAATTACATCTAGCCAGCCAGAACCACTGTAGATAGCTCAGTGTATCTCTTTCAGAATCTTTTTCTATATATAATATATACCTATGTGTGTGTGTGTGTCTGTAACAGAAGTAGATGTATACAGTACATGCAATTTTCTAAACTGCTTTTTACATTTAAAGGAAATTGAAGTTCTCAAAATATGTTAAGTTCTCTGAACATTTCAAAGGCCTTTCAAAAATCTAATTGTATTATATCTATTCACTGCATCCCTCCCAACTGAGCAAAGATCACCTGTGAAATAGTGGGGGACATATGTCTCATAAAAATCTCCATTAGAAGAAATACTAGTAAGTCAAAGCTCACAGAAATTCACAGAAAGTCGCTGCTCTGATGAAGACGAATCATCAAAAGCCCAGAGTGCAGCCACTGTAGGCAGATGTGGACGCAGACACAGTCCATAGCCGAGAGCCACAGTGAACGTCAGCATTAATGCAGTTGGCAAATGACATTTTGTTCGTATGCCAGAAACAAAGTTAATTCTGTCCTTCTTTTACTCCCAAATCAGTGGTTTTCATGAACACCAGTTATGACCATGTGCAAGGACTAATAGAATTGTAATCAGAAAATGTGTTTGAATGTCACACACTACATATATGTGGGAGAACCAAGGTCCAAATGACACGTCTGTAATGTTTGAAACCAAATAATCAAGATTGTACTTAAGTGAATAAATGATCACCCTTAACAACTGACATAATAAAAAGTTCTTGGGTGTATGATTCTTTGTTGTTGTTGTTGTTGTTCCTTGCTGTGGGACATTAATCCTGCCCAGGTTCTGCTGATACTCTTGGCTTTGTCAACCATATCTAAATATATGAACACGCTACTCTCTCAGACAGACACTGACCGGAGATCAGAAGCCAGAGAAACTATGCTGGTGGAAACAGAGAGAACTGTGGATCCCACTTCTGAGATTGCTGTGTGGCTTGGAGTGTCTGTGTGTGTTGTGTTGTGTTGTGTTGTGTTGTGTTGTGTTGTGTTGAAAATGAGAGCCAGAAAGACTATGAGCTGGGGAAATGCCTGTACTTAAATGTAAGTGTGGTGTTCTAAAGTTATATTGGAGCTGATTTTTTTTTCTTTTCCTTTATCATTAATTCCTCTTATTTGAATACACAATATAAAGCTAAAAAGGCTAAATATTTTAATTGTCCTGTGTGGAGGTGAGGCTGTTGTTTGGCTTTTGGGTATAAGTGAAAGAGCATTAAGATAATCCTCGGTGTGGAATCAAAGTCTGGGTCCCTCCTGACCTTTCTGAGTAGTCTCCCAGCTTCTAATAGATTCTATTTCAGGACCGTTTTTATTGATTGTTTTCTCTTTGAATGAACCACACCTTTCTGTGAATTTTTGTTTGAAACTGGACATTTGAACCTAATAATGTGGTAACTCTGGGAATCAAATTATTTTCCTACCTCAGGGTTTGCTAGGTTTGTTTTGTGTGTTGTGTTGTGTTGTGTTGTGTTGTGTTGTGTTGTGTTGAAAATGAGAGCCAGAAAGACTATGAGCTGGGGAAATGCCTGTACTTAAATGTAAGTGTGGTGTTCTAAATTTATATTGGATCTGATCCTATCTATGCAGAGTAAATTGCTCAATTGAGGTGGATTAATAACAAGATAAAGAAAACGAACACATTCCAACATCAAGTACAAATGCTCTGGGGGTCATCGCCTGTGTTAGATTACCCATTGCACCTCACCCCGACATTAGCATTAGTAATTATCAAGTGGCTCTCTGCAGAGGGAAACTATGCCTTGGCGAAGTGCAGAGGTTTCATTTCCTGGACAGCCCCTGCAAGTGCAATCTGTACAGATAGTGCATGTGCAAATCTGTCTATGCACGTTAGAGAGTTTGGAAAATTTTAAAAATGCATCTGTGTGCACCTTAAAATATAATGCCTTTAGACCTGAAGTCCTACTTCTGTCAACATGAATTAACTAAATATTGTGCACTTATTCTGTGCCCACTTCTTATCAATGCAGAATTGCTTACTGGAGGAGAAATACACTCTTTAAAATTCTATGTAACTTCTCCCTCTAAATAATGCCATAAGTTTTCTTTTTAGAATGACAACAGTAGATTCAGTGACAAGAGTGCTACCATATACCAAGCAGACAGGCAGAGTGCTGGTTATTTTTGTGAGTTATTTCAATTAATCTTCAGAAATTAGTCCCTATGTCATAGAGCTACTGTCATTTTGTCTATGCACCTAATTACTAACCTAAAAGCCGCAGTTCAGTTCAACACATATTGAGTACCTACTATGTGCCATGCACTGAGAAGCTAGAGGAGAAACAATGAAACAATTTCAGTAAGATGCAGTTAAATGGCTATGAGAAAGGCCGATATGAGATACTAATTATAAAAATTCCTTAAATACAAAATGATAATTCCTTCTGGCTATGCTCCAGTGGTCTCCAAACTACTTCCTTACAAAGGCCCTTTCCCATCCACCCCCTCACTATGAAAGGGCATTGCTTTGCTTGCTGTCCAAAGCGACTATTTCAGGTAATGGAAGAAATTGCAACAGAAGAAACATATAAACAAGATAAGTTTTCAAATGCATCTCTTAGGTACTATTCAGAACAAAATGAACAGAAATAAACAATCCTCCAATATCAGGTGACATATTTTATACTTTTCCGCCCTGCATTTTAGGAAGGCAGCAGAAAGAGAAACTCTCCTAAATCAGGGTTTCAGAATCAGATGCTGGTATTAGAAATAAGATTAACCCGGTCCCTTAACAATCAAATTTATGACTAGTAAAGGGTTATGAAAAATTCTATCTCTATGTCAAACGTAAGAAACACAGTCTTTGGAGGCATATAATGATAAACTGCAGCTTGAGCAATACGCGCGGGGAAGGGAATGAGCAGTTCAAGAGTTCAAAACATGTTCTGTGGAAAGGTGTGCAGTGAAAGAGAAGGGCTGGCTCTAGACAAAGGCACGGAAAGGTCATCCTTCTAGTCATTTCATCTTCATTACAACAGGGAAGCCTGCGGCCAAAGGGCACATGCCAGGCCTCCACCTGCACACTGCACAGAAGCTTAGGACCACCAGGAAACTGATGTACTAAACAAAAGTAAACACATAGAGTGCTGGCAGCCACCTCTAGACTGGGGCTTCCGAATGCAGCCTCAGCCACCCAAAATAAATGTGATATAGGCAATCTCCCCCACCCCTTGCCCTGCCTTTTTTTTTTTTTTTTTTTTTTTTGGTGTGAGTGATAGATTAATTAAAGATTACAATCTATCTTCTTCACAAGGCCAGAGAATTGGACTTGCAATCAGCAACCTAATTTTCTTTCAGGTAGCTGCCAAGCTTAAATTTGTTCTACCAAATAAAATGATTTCCCCCATACCTGAAGCTCAAAATTTCATGTTCCAATGATGTTCATTATTTGCCCTGTAACTCAACCCTCATCTTTCTGTTTTCGGAATTGGGGGAGAAGTGAATTTCATTTACTGATTATCAGCAGACTGCCTGAGAGATAGGCTAGGGCTGTTGTAATGGGGAAAGGAGCCCTGACTCACCGTGGACTAGTGAGGGGTTATGAAAAATTCTAGAAGGCAAAGGTTAATGGCTTTCCATTTTGGAGTGGGGTCCACATGGGTGGACAGGTCTTCCCTCCTCCACCCCCCTCCAAACTCCTACACAACCAGCTTCCCTAATCCAGCCTCCTCCCCATTCCAAAGGGAACCTTGCTCTGTCCCTGCCTACCTCAATGCCCCAAATGAACTGACAATGGGGACCCGGATTCTAATCCCAGTCTTCAAAATAGTTGTTACCACAACAGCACAACTAGACTCCCTGCCAGTTTGAATCTGGGTTTTAATAGATGGATTTGTTTCTAGCTGCGAGTGACATGGTGTGCTCTCCCCTGCCTATGTCAGCATGACCAGGAGAAAACGTAAATCACACAGTGGTGGTGAAGAAGATGAATGCAACAACTATAATTTGTTGATTTGAAAGGCAGTATCCATAGTGAGAAAACCAACTCAACCACTTAGTAGCTGCATGACTTAGAAGCTCCATTCTGCTAAACCTTCATCTACCCACCTGAAAAAGGTACATCTTAAATCATTGAGGTGCTTGTGATTAAGGAGTAATTTGGGTGACAGATGAATAAATAGATAGATGATGAATGAATAGATGGATAGATGAATGAAATGATAGAAAGATGGGTGAATGAAGGGCAGGAAGGCAGAAAGACGGAAGGAAGAAGGAAGGAAGGCAGGAAGGAAGGAAGGAAGGAAGGAAGGAAGGAAGGAAGGAAGGAAGGAAGGAAGGTTGGTTGATATTGATATTTTAAAACCTTTGTCTTCAGTGAACACATAGTGAGTGCTTTTGCTGTTATGCTGAAAATTTGGATCAGGCTACAAAAACAAGGAAATTAAAAGAGAAAAAACAATCCACCTAAAACTAGAAGCAAGTCACCCACTCTTCCTCGTCATTTGTCATCATTCTCTCCTCTCCCTTTCCCATCAAGATTAGAAGCCACACCCCATGCCTGCCTGGGATTGCATGAATTCCCTGCTGAGACCTACTGGGAAAGACATGAAGAGCACTCTTTGTGGCCACTGTTGTCTGTACTGGGATACCGTATTTGCCGGCGTATAAGACGATTTTTTGGCCCTGAAAAATATGCCTCCAAGTGGGGGGTCGTCTTATACGCCAGGTACACTTCAGATAGACTGCCCATAGTGCTTGCCCCGTGCCATAGTGGCCTCCCGATGCCCGCCCACTTCATTCCACATACCGTTCAGGCATCAGCAGCGCTGCTGGGTGTATGCTCGGCTGTTATGCGATTTTGCTGTTATGCGATTTTACCACACTCGCAAAATCGCACACAGCCGACCATACACCCAGTATGATAGCGCAAAATCACGAATCGCGATACCATACTGGGTGTATGGTTGGCTGTGTGCGATTTTGCGAGTGTGGTAAATTCGGGTTACCGTATATTTCTTTACATATGCATTGAAGATTCGCGATTTTGCGCTATCATGGTGCCTGTTAGAATGTTGAAGAGCTCGCACTTGCGCACTAGTGAGGTCCCAGGGAGATGCTGATGCAAGGGTGGACCAGACTGCTATAGTGACAGGGCGGGCAAACAGGGAGCAGGGACCAATCACTATTTGTTATCTTACTTCTATCATTGACAGTCCCTCTAGGTTGTGGGCTGCTTGCCTGTGTTCCTGAGAAGCATCTACGGTACCAGTCTATAGAGTGTGTTTTCTTTAGTGAATTACCGGTATGTTTACCGGTAATAAACTTGCACTGTTTTATGTATATGTTTGATTACATACAGCCTTGTGACAGTTTTCCTGCATGTCATAAGCATTTGAATATAAATTAAAATGTTAAAATCAAATCTGATATTGTTTTACCTTTTATTTGGTGTGTGGAAGGTGTGCGGAAGAGGGGGTAGTCTTATACGGCGAGTATATAACAAACTCTGTATTTTGAGTGGAAATGTTAGGGGGTCGTCTTATGCGCCCAGTCGTCTTATACGCTGGCAAATACGGTAAATACCGGCAGCAGGAAGTTACTGAAAGAGAAAAGGAATCCCAGCAGGTCTGAAGCAGAGTGCACGCACAGTCCAGTGGGCAAAACTGCAGGCAATTCTTCAAATGACAAAAGGTGGCAACCTCCCAGACCAGCCTGTGATATGGGCTCTGAGGTGGGAGTGTGGGGGGAGGGTCAGTTTCCTTCTCATGGGACTTGATCTCCCTCATTCTCAATGGATTCAGTGAATGAACTCATTTGGCTGAGAACCTCAAGCCCTCAAATCAACTGTCAGTGAAAAGAAACAGTTCCATGAAGAATATGACATTTATGCTAAAAACTTACTTAAGGTAGGGCAGAAGAACGGTACCAAAGTATTCCTAATAACATTTTCAAATACATGTATATGTCATGAGGGAGGCGGGGGAGTTATCTAATGACAACGTTTTATGTCATGGTGCATGTGTTTTAAACTAGGATAATAATGCTAGCCAGCATCTAATAAATGCCCCTTGTATACAAGGCACAAATGCAAGATCTAAACTTCCAAACAACTTCATCAGGGATCCCACTGACATTGCTGACACCAAGAACACTGAGAACTAACATTTAATAAATTCTTAGTGTACATCGCTTGTACAAGACTTGGCATGCAGGACTTGCTGGGCCACTCACAATTACCATCCCCACTTTACCACTGAGGAAACTGAGTCGTAGAAAGCCTACATTTTCTCAAGGTCACACCTCCTGGAAGTTATAGAGATGGGTCCCCTCCAATCCATGTCAAAGGAAGCAGCACTCCCAGAATGTCTGAAGGCGCTCTGTGACAAAGACTATACACTCAGCGATTACAGGGAAAAGGAGATCATTTTAATCGCCCTATTCAAGGGTCAGAATATACCAGCCAAGGTAGGCTTTCTTTTCAAAAATGATTCAAAAGTCCATAGCCTCAGGCACAAACAAAATCTCATTTCTGAGGGCTCCCCCTGTGTCAAGGTGGGGTGGGGGCAGGGCATGTGTGTGAAAGAGCCACAATACTCTTGCAACATTACATTCCTCTCCTGACTTCACTTTGGAGAATGGAATCCTACAATTAGCTCTGGAACAATAGAAGTGAGTAGTTAGAGCTGCAGTAAGGAGATGGAGAGAAGATAAAGCGGGGAGTGATTACCTGTATCATCCATCTCCCAGACTCTGAAAGAGGGGCCACTGCAGACCTAATCTAGCCTTGGTCCCCATCACTGATCACTCAGCCTCTGATGGCAGAGGCAGAATTAGCAGGTGGTGTTATCTCCCTGAGCAGACCCTGTCCATATGCAGTCTCTCCTTGTGGTGCAAAGAGGAGCTCCGTGTGCAGTGTTGGGTCAAGGCAGGGACGAGATGACAGGGGAAGAGAGACAGAATTTTTCCTAGTTGGCATGAACTTGGGGGTTAGGAGGTATGTCTTCAGCCACAGATTAAATCAATATTGCAGGACATTCTTTTAATACATGTAGTTTTGAGAGAGTAACTATTTAGACTAAAAAGCAGGAGACATGATACATGTGACCTCCACACAGGATCACCACACCTCTACTTCACAGTGTTTCCTTCGAAGATTCTGGGATGCTTTACTTGCCACATGCCATGTCCTCTTCCACCCCTGGGTCCAATCATGCCAAAACTATCATTTTCCGTTTTTTAAATGTTGGACAAAATGGGGTAAATGTCTAAATCAAACCTGAGTTTCAAGTAAGTTACAATTATCATCTTTCACCATGAGTCTCTTCATGGTTTTCAGTTGGTTGTTTCAGTGAGCCAGCAAGATTAAAATAGGCAAACAAGATCAATAATAAAGGACAGCTAGTGTTTATTGAGCACCTATACTGTACCAGGTACCATGTAAGCTGATCTTATCTGATTGGTTAACTTAATCTTTATAATACTCTGAGGAAGATAGGATTTCTCCCTCTTTTAATATATGAACAGATGCAGAGAGGGGAAGGCCCCTGCCTAGAGTTGCATGGCCAGTGCATCTGGGATGTCCACATTGCAGATAAGGAGCAACCAATAGTTAGATGTTTCTTTTAAATTCAGGGCTCAACAATTCTAATAGCCATTCCCCCCGTATGACTTGAATTATAACAATGGCTTATATCCATCTTTCTAAGAACTCTCTTAGCATTCATCTTTTAATTTAGGCACATCTTTATAGGGCTACTGTTTCATAACTAGCCCTAGACTTATTAAAATGGGGGCCCAATATTAACAAGATGGATGCATGTCTGCCCTCATGGGGCTCCCGGAGAAGACAGATATGTAGACAAACATGATGATCAAGTGTGCTAACAGCAATGAAGATCTAGAAAGTTCTGAGGGAACATTCAGGAGATGCACCCAACTTAGTCCTCTAAGATAAGAAAAGACTTTCTATAGCAGTGGTTCTCAACCTGTGGGTCGCGACCCCCTTGGGGGTCGCCTAAATACATCCTGCATATCAGATATTTACATTACGATTCATAACAGTAGCAAAATTAAAGTTTGAAGTAGAAACGAAAATAATTTTATGGTTGGGGGTCACCACAACATGAAGAACTGTATTAAAGGGTCGCGGCATTAGGAAGGTTGAGAACCACTGTTCTAGAGGAACAGCATTTAAATGGAGACTTGAGGAATGAGCTGGAGTTAGACCTGAACATAATGTGGACTGAAGACCAACTCTCAATGAGTAGAAAAAACACAGTTCCAACATTTAGAGGCGCCCACGACTGTACCTTGCTGTCTCTCACATTAGAAGTCTTTACACACTCAAGCTCACCTTGGAGGCTCTGTTATAAATGGATCAACTACAGATTCATTTGGAATCTCAAACACCAAATGTGCATGATGAGAGAGCCCCCTGTCTGTGGAAAAGGGGAGAAGTAACAAATGCTGCCTGCAGTGCCAGCTCTGTGTCACTAACCAATGAGCCTCCAGCTAGTGAGGCAAGCGGGGCCACTGGTCCCACCTTCCCCTCACCCACAGATCAGGGACAGTACACACTGACCAGAAAACCAGCATGCTGCCAAGTAATGCACCCTTACTTCAGCCCTCTCCCTCCTTCACTTTTCAAATCTAGTTGATGAGATAATAACAATCAGTTTTGAGTCCAAACCATGTAGCTCATCCTATTTCCTTGATGATCTTCTCTGTCCTCAAGTTAATGTTTAGAATATAAAAAGAAATGCATGGATTCTCCACGAGTAAAGCTAATGTCTGACCAGTGTTGGAGAACAGAGACCCAAAGTTACAGCTCCTGGCAAGAACTGCCAGTGCAGATCTCACTGTTGCCAAATTCGGGCAACCAGATGAATGGAGGGACAATTAATATATCCTCTTAAGAAAATTAAAGAGGCTATGCCAGGATATGCTCTTGTATTGAGTGCACACCATCATTTCATGGAGGTGTTCCTGGATGAGGCGAAGATTTCCCAAAGTTTTGTCAGACAGCAGATCCTCCTAAACTCAGCATGGCCACAGAGTCACCTGGTGGGATTTGGAAAAGTAGACAGCTGATTCCCAAGTCCATAGACTCTGACTCAAAAATCCAGAGTGTATTTCTAACAAGCCAGAGTTCAAGATCATTTTCCTGGAAGGGTGGGGCAATGATATTCCCTGCATGTTTAAGTATTCTTTTGACTAGCATGTATTTATTTGATCACATGTGAAAGCATTTATTTTTTTAAAGTGTTTAGTGTGTATGCCCATAATTTATATAGGGATGTGCCACAGTATGCTTACAGTTGTTTGTATGGCAAAAGGACATGCAGGTTATGATTATTACAACACCTTTACTAACTCTATGTTTCACGTACTCTCAACTGTAAACCTACGTTCGCCAAGCCCTGTAGTATTGTTGTGGGCACCTGACACTTCATAGTGTTTTCTTCTCAACAAAATAACCTTAAGAAGCCATTTCCTCTTCCCACGGGCAATGCACAAAAATATTTCAGCATCCCTTGACTGATCACTAACAGGTCTTGCCCATTATTATCTACTAATGTCCTGGTGCACGGATTTGTGCACATTAAGAGAAAATTAGTTAGAAGAAATATTTTAATATCGCTATTTGCCCTTTCTTTATAATGGAAGTGTCAACCAAATTCATGATCAACAGTGACAGATCAAAACACACACATGCGATTGGCGCCAGTGAGAGTTTTAAATGTATCGTGTATGCATGAGTCAACTTAGCCTTTTATAAATATAGATACTCTTGCTTAATTAGACCTGCTTTCTGATTTATCTAAACTTTTTCCAGCCCAGAGAAGCACCCCAAATTCTCTTTCAGGTAATTGTCAGCAACACAGCAGTAAATATCAACATGAAGCAGATTATTATTGGGAGAACAAAGGGTAAAATATTTAACTGCAGCAGTGTTTGACTATATTCTGCACAGTGAGAAAACCTGAGGTCATTGTCGAGGTACACCATTTCTTACTTGTTTTCAGTTGGGTCAAGTTTCTAAACTTTCTAAATCACGGTTTTCTGGCTAATGAAAAGAAAACAGAATTCTACTGAGTCTCCTATCTACCTACTCCAGGACTTCTGTGAGGATCAAATGAGCTGAGGCACATGAAAACACTTCACAAACATTTGGTTAAACTGTAAAACATTTGTACCTGGCTATAAAAGCGAGTTGTGTTCCTGGGCTGAAGAAACTCCAAGGAGGCTAGTCACTAGAGAGGGAGCCGGGCGTTGCTATGTGACTTCATTACCCAGTGCCCACAATGACTTTTTCCAGGCTGGGCTGGGTTGTGGGCCGCATTTTGTGCCACAGAGTCTTGGCAGTGTTGGCTGTGATTTGGTGGGGTGTCACTCCAGGGTGGTGGCGGGGCCTGTGTCACACTTGGGGTAAATCAGTGTTGGTTTGTCAGCACCAGATCCATGGTGCTGTTTATTTTTAAATGGCCAGTGCACGTCATGGCAGCTCCTGCATTGAGTGTCTGCCCCCTGGTGGTCAGTGCCTGTCATAGCTAGTGGTTGGACAGATGGACACTTAGCCTTTTATATATATAGACTAGAGGCCCAGTGGACGCATTTGTGCACCAGTGGGGTCCCTCAGCCTGGGCTTTGCCCTCTTGCAATCCAGGATCCCTCAGGAGATATCAAAGAGCCGGTTTCGGCCCGATCCCTGCAGGCCAGGCCAACGAAACCCACCAGTGCACAAATTCGTGCACCAGGCCTCTAGTATGCATATAAAATCTTTGGTTAATCTCTTCCCTCTCTCCCATCTCCCCCTCCCTTTTGAGATTCATTAGTCTGTTCCATTTACATGCCAGTGCGCGTCATAGCTACGGGTCAAATGGTGGAACGGTTGCTTAGGCATCTACACTAATAAAAGACAAACATGCAAATTGACTGTACCTTCGCTATGCCTTAAGCAACGCCCAACAGCCAATCAGAGTGACTATATTCAAATTAACACAACCAAGATGGCGGCTGGCAGCCACGGAGCTGGAGCAAGCAGGAGGCTTGGTTGCCCCAATGATGGAAGAAGCCAAGCTTCCCGCCTGCTTCGGCCCCGGCTCTGAGCTCCACTCAAAGCAACAAAGTTTCAATTACAGAAGGTAAATAAACCCCAGATACCTGCTTTCAGCCGGCCATGAACACGGAGCTGGAGCAAGCAAGGCGCTT